>NC_139697.1:35692157-35844183 GCF_964188405.1 Protomyctophum parallelum | reverse complement strand
GCCTTGAATTCATGGAGATTTCTGATTTATGTCACATTCCTAAGCCAATAATTTGATGACGAGGTCGTCAAATGATTGGTTTAGGAATGCAACAAAAAAAGTCATTAATTCAAGGCTTAATGGTGTGTTGTTGTGCGTAATTCATAGACAATAAGTATTTTTTTGGGTGTACTACTCCTTTAAAAGCATCAGTTATTTCCACACTTTTCCCCCATTACGCATAATGCAAGAAGTCCACTTTTTGTTACTGAAGAAGAAAATGGACAAGCAATCACATTATATTATTGAGCATCAAAATAAATGTATAATAATACCAAGAGACTGCCGCTAATGCAGTCATACCAATATTTATGTGCATGCAAATAACCGGAATGCACTCCATTAGTAGTCCACAGTTACTGCAGGAACATTCTAGGCTACTTGCCAATACTTTTGTGACACAACAGATGACATCAACAACCTCTGTAGGAGAGAGTGTAAATGTACTCCCCCTTACAAAACGGGTGTGGATGACAAAAAGAACATTGAGGTAATTTATGATGCTGAAACCGCTGTAGGGCCTGGCAAGAACACATACTGTAACAAGGTGTTACAGTATGTGTGCCATCAGGATTTTGTCAATTAAATGCTTTGCCACATGAGGCACAAATCTAACAAAATCACATACTTAGTTGAATAATTATTATGATTAATTGTGGATGTCATGCACACATGTGTTAAAATTATATTCTCCCATTTTTTCCCCCCACTTTCTTATTAGCACTTTAGTCAGCTTCACAACACACCCTTGTTTCTAAAACACATAGCAGAACTAACCATTCTAACTTAGAATGATTTCTAAGGTAGAGTAAGGTAAAGGTGAGGA
The DNA here is from genome assembly GCF_964188405.1 of Protomyctophum parallelum. NCBI lineage: Eukaryota > Metazoa > Chordata > Actinopteri > Myctophiformes > Myctophidae > Protomyctophum > Protomyctophum parallelum. The sequence continues at coordinate 35,843,318 of NC_139697.1, read as the reverse complement.
ACCACAGAGGTAGTCAGGTAGATGTAAACAATGTAAATAATGTCAATAAGATATGAACTGAAATTGAATTAACTTTACTCTGAAATCATACACTGTTAATGTCAATATGGTATAGGGGCGGACAAACATCCTCTACAGTCAATGGAACACATGGAAGTAGTCTAGCTGCCTTCCTGCCACCACAATCCCAATGATATCCAAAATAGAATTATCTACTGTATCCATCTCAGTGACTACACTGAACACCTGTCTGTAGGCACAGTAATGTCAACAGCAGTTAAAAAGTATCGGCATCAGTAATTACCTAGTTACAGTAAATGTATGTACTGTACAATGTGATATGATTGATGCCTGCTTTGCCTGCTATTTGACTATGTTGAACATTACTTGTAATATATGGTGCAGAACTTTCTTGTCATCCAGGCAAACACATTACAGTTAAAAATGTGACTGTGTGGTTTCTACATACATTATAATTATGCACTGTATTTCTTCAGTGTGGATCTGTAGGGTATTGAGTCATATAGAAAGTATGTCTGTCTGTCTGTCTGTGAGTCTAATGGTCGTTGTGATGATACTGTATGTCCCTCAATACAGTGAAGAAGACTGGTCACAGTTCTGTTCACAGTACTGTGAACATATTCAAATATGCAGACAACGTTACAATAACTGAATACATCACCAACAATAACAAGACCCAGTACAGAACTGCTGTGGTCACCCTGCTGTGGTCACCTGGTGCAAATAATTTGGCCTTCTGCTCAAAACCAAGGAAATAATCATAGACCTCTGCATCTGAAAAAACAATAAAACCTCTGTTCATATTGACGACTATCCCTGCAAATTCCTTGGAACTCATATCAATAAATCCTTCAAATGAAATACTCATGCAGAGGACTTACCAGCAAAGCACAACAATGGCCGAGTTTCTCAAAGGGAACGGGCGTGTGTGTAGGCTAAAAAGGCTTCAGGGGAACGGGTTTGCTTCTAAATGAATTAGTGCAGGAGGCCTTACGTGCACAATGAGGACACGTACAGTACGGCTGTGCTCTAGTCTAGGTTATCTATGTCTATGTTGTCGTGTTTCTTAAAAAGGACTTTGTGCATCATTGGCACAGGCTTGCATGTGTGCATATGCTGCACTCGTGCGACCCAAAATCTCTGAAAAACCCGGCCATTATGGCTGTATTTCCTCAGACAAGATACACAAAGTATGTATACAATGAGGGGAAAAAAGGGTGGGTGGGGGAATCTGATTTTACGGGGGCCAGTTTAGAATTGCAGAAGGAGTTAAGGGATTCACATGTCTTAATGTGTGACACTTAACTATCTTAGGCAGGTACAACAGGCGGCAACTTCCTTTTCCCTCAAACCGATTTTTCTCAATCATCCAACGGACGAATAAGAGTGCCAATAATAACATCATCTCAGTGACCACTAAAAAGGTTTTAAGTACAGTCAGTACCTACTGTACGTTCATTTCTTAGACACTACTCCTTGCATGAAAGTGCTAGTGTTGGGGTTCCCGTGTGATTTTAGTTGTGTAGCCTTCATGCGTAAACACACTAATTCGACCCTCATAACATTGTGTTCCTTGAAAAAGATGTTGCATGTAGGCTACTTATTACTGTCCACTGATTTAAAGGACACTTATACTAACATTAACGTTCCCATAGTAATTGTGGTTAGAACTTAGAAAATTATGTCAGCAACACAATAATATACTGTACAATAATCAGATATACAAGAATATGTCATTTTAGCAGACAACATTATAGCAGTATGTTGGTCTGGTCTTTTTCATTGATGACAATAACATTGTTACTAAACCGGAATACAACCTTGTGTGTTTCTGCAATTGTATGTCACACCTATCAGGGCAATCTAGTTCAGTTATTATCTCTCAAAGACACAGATACAAAACTGTTTGAATGATAAGATTTTATGATAGAAAACCATCTGAACCCATTCTCTTATCTTTATTGTAGTTGTAGTAAGTTGTAGTGTAAGTTCACTTTGTTAGTCCTAGCATCATCCCTTATTTGTGTTAACTGTCATGTGGGATACAGGAACAAGGTGCAACATACTGGCATAATTACAGTACTAGTGGTATCTGTTTAATTTAGCATATTCTTATTTTAACTCTTAAACTTTTAATTGTAAAAGTCATTTTATGTGTTCATTTTTGCATTTAATGTAGTAGAATTGCCTTGTTGAAGTGTGCTATACAAAACTTAACTTGCGTATAAACCAAGTGGCTATAAAAGGAAAAAATTAGCCAATGGCATTTCCATTTGAATGTTACATAATCTCAGTTAATGAACCAACAGTGGCAGACATTCAGACTATCTACACTGGCTACTAGTAATTACTGCATACTATTTTATGTGTCTGTAGGCAGCTGCTAAATTGATCTAGACACACTATAGGCTACGGTTGTTGAATGCCTCTTTTGTCCCTGGTTGATGTGTATGCTTTAATAAGTGTACTTTGAATAGAACGCATTTTGGTTAAAGTTGATAAAAGGTTAAAGGTAATCTGTCAGGAATGTTTACTTTCACATTTATCAGGAGGGAGTTGGCCCACAGTGCAGAATACGTAATGTTATTTCTTCACTGATCTGTTCTATTTCAAAACCACACCTCTAAATGAAAAATAAACAGCAGTTGAACATGGACAAAAAAAAACTAACTGCTACATGAACTTTCCCTGTATTATTAGAGAATGGGTGAAAAACTACATTTTGGCTCCAGACAGCATGACATTATCACTCATAGAAAGAAAGCCCTGACTTACCTGAGTGTACAGGAATTCACCAACTACAGGAGTAGCCTAGTGAGTCTGTCTTGATTTGAATGACAGCTCGTGGAGTGTTCCTAAGAGCTCAGAGGTAAAACATGCGGATTCTGCTTCATATAAAGTTCCAGCTGTGAGGCACCTCCCTTTCTATGGAAAGACCTCCCTTCCTCAAATAAAGGAGTGCTACCGGCAGGATTCTCTCTCTCTCCCTCTATATTGAACCCTGAATGCCAGGAATTCCTCTGGATTTCCTCTGGCCAAGTCCATTGTTTTCTGTGAGTATAAGATAAATGGTTCCTTAGACACTGTGCAGACATACAGTATACAGGTCAAAACAAGCATTTAAATATTTTGTCGTGTTTTTATGTAAAATGCTTACTTAGCTTGGGTCAGGACATGTCACTCATGTGTTCAAGCCACTACTTAATGATTCCGTGCAAACAGAACAAGGGGCCCTCTTCTTTAAGCCCCCGGCACACGCTGGCATTCATGATCCTTTGTGATGATCTGATGGTACAGTAGTACTGTACCATCAGATCATCACACTGAGTACTGAGTATGCAGTGTAAATAAACGGGTGGGGGTAGCATTCTCTTTCTAATCTACCTGCATCAGGTGGTGACAAGTTGTTGGGTGGAGAGAGTATTGTGTCATCGCCCTGCTCTAGTCTGGCGAGATTCCACAGGGGGGGGGGGGGGGGGGTGTAGTGTCGTGACTGGCCTCCTCACAATATATCAAATCAATGGCATCTCCATCTGCCATCTGTTTTTTCCATCATGAAACATGTGAACCAGAACCACTTTATTAGTCACACTGAAACCTACTGATACACATTGACTCAGGTGCAGAGGTGGAAAGATGGATGCAAGATTTCACTCAGGTGAAAGAACTGTTGCTTAAACCAGGGGTTCTCAAAGTTATTGGCTGGGGACCCCTGGAACTGCTTTGGCCATGTCTCGCAAGTCGCAACACCCGCCCCGCCCCGCCCCTCCCCACCCCCAATACAAATTGACCACTACAATAACCTTAATAATAGAGAAAATACATCATAAATAAATACCTCATACTTGATTCATTATCAACAGCCTTAAACTGTTGATAACTGTTGACTGAATCAAGTGGGTACTCACTCTGGAGCAGTGACTGCAAGTGACGACGGTGCATTTGGCACTGGAGATACACTGACAGCAGGAGATTACACGGTCAGCTGTTTTGTAGGAACTAAAATAGTGATCATTCCTTATATTCTACATCTGCTAACAAAATAAATGAATCTGTCAGCAGAACAAATGAAACATGTTTGGAGTTCATAATTTTAGAAGCCTATACATAGGTGTTTAATTTGGCCTCCATTTAAAGTCACAATGATACTGTGCATTAACAGAATCCACACAATGCTGGTGACTTATTATGCATATGCGTTTGTTCACACAAATTGGTAAACAAGATGCCAGTGATTTGATTTATTGTTTTATGTGATTGCTGATGTGAGAGTCAAATTGGAGCCAAATGTCATTAAGTGTTAGGTGATAGATTAATTGGTTGGCACTTGTATAACCACATGTTTAGTGGTTGGATAAGGTAACATGCTGGATTAAACCCAACCTCTCCCTACCTCCATTTCCACCAAGGAGTTTATTGTTCTGAGTGGAAAGTAGGGTAAATGAGTTATGTGTGGTAGAGCAAAGGTGTGGTTCTGAATGTCACACACGCACACACACACACACAATCCGCACCAAATTTGGTCCGGATTGGAGTTTGGTGGAAGGTCCCTGTTGTGGCTATTGCCTGCTTGTCAGTATAGGTCAGTATCTCACCTACTTAGACCAATCAATAGTCTGATAAATGTGATAATGTCCCATTCAGTGCGAGTGCATTGACAGCATCCGAATGGGTGGTTTATGCAACGTTTGGTGCAGATTGGAGCAACGGTGTTACGTGTTACATCTACAAGTGAATATAGACAGGAAAGAGGGAGAGAGAGAAGGGGAGAGACATTCAGCAAAGGTCATCATGAGCGGGACCACTAGGCCAGTGGGCACCCCCCCCCCTCTGATTTTAATATATTATTCAGATTCCATAATTATGATTGGGGGTAGACTATCTCATTTGCTTTACCCAATGGATTGACAGAGGGAAACATTCCAGGACATTATACCCACAATATAATAGCTTTAAATTATATAATGGATGCTGGTTGTTTTTGTTTGTTCTTTTTTTTTTTTTTTTTTTGCGGCTTACGCCTTTTATTGATTTTTTTGAAGGGACAGACAGTAGGCTGACAGGAAACGGGAGAGAGATGGGGGGATGACATGCAGTAAAGGCCGTGTCGGGTCCGGGAGTCGAACCCGCGGCACACTGCGACTGGATTACCAGTCCGGTGCCCAGACCGTTACGCTACGGCCTGGGCCGTTTTCGTTTGTTCTTGTAAAGATATTAGTCTTTGTTTGTACATTCCAGGACAGCCTGAAGCAGTTTAATATACCAGACAAGTATCTTTTCTTTTACCTTGCAGATTTGGTGCTTATAACGGAATTGACTTGGTCTTGCACTGAACTTTGCAATAGCACTTGGGTTACTGTACAGTATGGATATTTATTGATGCCAGTGGTGAAGCTCTAAACTGAATTTCGTTGTTTCATGCAAGCAATGACAAATAAAGATCTATCTATCTATCTATCTATCTATCTATCTATCCCTAAGGCAGGGGTTTTCAACTGATTATGAACCAGGGACCACCACGCTGACTAATAATCAACCTGGAGACCACCACCCTAACTAAGAATCAACCTGGGGACCACTGTTGAGTTGGGTGAGGGGAAATAATATCAAATTTGTTCATTTGAGGTGAATTAAATCAAGCCCTTAACAGTCAGTATAATTTAACTGGCATATGCTAGTCGTCCGGAGATATTCCTTTCCCATGGTTGCCCTTACTCTGTTCTCTTAACCTTCCATATTAAACTCATAGATGGCACATGCGATTGCATGATTATATGGGCACATTTGACATTTCCTAATAGACTCAACCAGTCAATCCGGTTCACTTTCCCTTGAAATTCTAACTCCCTTTCTGTGGAAGTTCTTGACATCTGACTTCCCAGTAACTGACATTGATGTCATCATACATCACCAGGTCACTTAATGAACTAGTTCATTTCCCAACTAGTGGTCGATAAAAAAACATACTAAATGCATGGCCAGGGACCACATGCAATACCTTCACGGACCACCAGTGAGAGGTCCACGGACCACCAGTTGAAAACCTCTGCCCTAAGGGAAAGAACAGTTGCATCCAATACGTATAGGGTACCCGAGGATTGATTGATTGATTGATTGGTGGCAAGGACCCGTATGATTGATTGCTCTTGTGAAGACAATGGTGACAAGTACCGTCGCCCATAATCCATCTCGCCCTAGTTTATTTCCCGCTGACCTCATGCCGACCGCTCGGTGCAGCAGTTCTTGTAGTATTGCTTGTGTGGGACAAGTGGGACGGGGCGACAGGACGGGTTAGCAACACATGACCTAAGTTGCTATTATTTTTCGACCTTTTTCGGCTTTTGCCTTTATTTTATATTTTTATAGAGGGACAGACAGTAGGCTGACAGGAAATGGGGGAGAGAGATGGGGAAGTGACATGCAGTAAAGGCCGTCGGGATCAGGAGTCGAACCTGCGGCACACTGCCAGACTCGGGCTACCGGCCAAGGTGCCTGTACCGCTGAGCCACGGCCCAGGCCCATTTTCGACCTTTTAAAATGCTAATTTTGGTCATGGGTGGTATGGCCGACTTGGTACTGTAGTAGACTTAAAAACACATCTAGCTGGAAAATAACAATTATGAGAGAGCTTTACAACAGAATGATGCCTGCCAGTCACAATGTGGGATTTGTGTGACGCCTGAAAAGTCTTCCACTCCAAAATGAGGGAGCATTTATGCACTCAGCAGGTTTCATGGCAATCCACCCAATAGATTGCCATGTGTGACTCAGTGACTGTGGAAATGTTGGTCTATAAGTGATGAGACATGAGACGGTGAGAAGCTGAACTATGTGAGTTTTGCATAAACCAATACACTGTATTAAACCCAAAACCTTGAGAATGGCAGGTGGATTTGTGGTTGCATTTTGTCAACAACCCTATCCTCTCCTTTTTTCATCTCCTGGTTCCACCAAAACAATTTAACCCCCCATTGTACGTCAATAGTAAAAATAGCCAACCCCTGCTCGAGTCTATCAAATCCGGTGTGTGCGACAAAGTACATTAGGCCTATATGTCTTGCTAATGGGAGCGCCTGTTCAGCCAGGTGAACAGGAGAAAATGAAAACATGAAACCGGCACCTAGACAAGCAGTAATGTCAGTTACAGTTTGTCAACAAATATTTGGTCTGTCACGACCACACCCACTCCCTCATTCCAAAGAGCCACAACAGCAGATTAGCGACTCACACCTATCCTCAGTTATTCCTTATCGCTTCACTTCTTTCCTCCCAAGTAGACCCTGTCAATCCACATTCCCACCTGTCCTTATCAGCTCTCCTTGTAATTATATACCGGTAATCACGTTCTATCCTTCACGGCTGGAGAGTGACTTTTATGAATTTAGTTGGGGCGAGTCTACTGTGGCACAGAGGATCATCTCCCTCAAAGCTGTCCGGTGAGACCTGCATCACTCATTCACCTAGTTGCACAAGAGACGAAGGACCCAGATTTGAGTGTGTAGAGCTTCCCTTTTTTTTCCTTCATTATCTTTTTGTGACTCCAGCACCTCACTTAAGGTTTTTCAGCAGTTGAGCAGTGTTTCTTTACATTTATGTCAAGGACCCACAAATTGTATTTGACCACAGACTCTATCCCATCTGAAAATACTTGTGTGCAAGCACTGCAAGGTAACCCCATAAGATTTATTTTATAATGATTAAAAACAATATTCCATAAATGTTTGTAAATATATATCTACAAAAGCTTTGAATTGTGATGCATTGTGAGATTGTACAATAGCTATTTTCAAATAGCCTATGTACAGTACGAGTAAGACGCCTGAGAGAGAAGCGCACTGGCCATATATGGAGCGTGTCTTGAGTGTACAGGGTGTGATGAGGTCAGATCAACATTTGGAATGTCAGAACAGGTCAGCTCCATATATGGAGATCTATTAGGGTGGCATTGAGGGCAGTGTCTTGAATGTACAGGGTTTGATGAGGGCCCAGGTAGGGCCGGGCCTTAATTTTCGGGCCTGTTGAGAACTCTAGTTTTCACCGGCTGCCGGGCGCGGGGCAGGCCTGTCCTGTCTAGAGTTTAAATGGACAGGTATCAGTCAATCCCTGTTTTGCCCATATATGTATATATTTGCGTGACCATATATGGGGACATTCCTGTATATGGGCTTAATATCCCTGATGATGTCATAGTGATGTCATGAGACCTAGGCACAATATATGGGGGCTTTCCCCATGTATGGGGATGATGATGTCACAGTGATGTCACGAGACCTGTGCACAATATATGGGGGCTTTCCCCATGTATGGGGATTTTGAGTGACAAAAAAACGTAAGATTTCATAGTTAACATATGGGCTTAATATCAGGGATCTGATATGGGATCTGATCTGATATGATATCTGATATGGGCTTAATTATGGCCTCCTACCTGTCTTAATTGTGCCCTATATGTCCCACTCGGAGCTCTGCGGTCTGCGGACCAGCTGCTGCTGGTCGAGCCTACGACCAGCAGGAGAAGTAGGGGTGACCGTGCCTTTGCGGCTGCGGGCCCCAGGCTCTGGAACGCACTGCCCTTTACCATCAGATCTGCCCAGTCGATTGGTGTTTTTAAATCCCTACTCAAAACCCATCTGTTCTCCCTTGCTTTTAATTGCACTAGAGTTCTAGTCTATTTTTATTGTTGCTCTTTGTCAACGTATGTTATTGTTTTTATTTTTCTTGCCTTCGATGTCATGTTGTATTTTTCCTTGTTCAGCACTTTGGTCGGCCTTTGGCTGTTGGAAATGTGCTATATAAATAAAGTTTGATTGATTGATTGATTAAGTGCGATTGTGGGCGTGGTTAATAACTAAACCTAACCCTAACTTAACCTTAAACTCACAAAAACTACGCCTAAACCTTAACCCTAACCCTATTCTTACAAACACTATGCCTAAACCTTAACCCTAACCCTATTCTTACAAACACTATGCCTAACCTTAACCCTAACCCTATTCTTACAAACACTATGCCTAACCTTAACCCTAACCCTATTCTTACAAACACTATGCCTAACCTTACCTAACCTGCCTAATCTCACAGAACAATATCCTCAAAACCACGACCACCTGAATGAATGCTCTGCAAGAGTCAGACCCTTCCAGCAACAGTGGTAGAAAGTAACAGTAACAAGTACTTTTACTCAAGTACTGTACTTACTGTAAGTACAACTTTGTGGTATGTTTACTTTGAGTTTTTCCAAATTTTGATACTTGATACTCAAGTAAAACTTTTACTTTAAACAGAATATATCTACATTGCTGCATTGTTGTCAATTATAACTTTATCCTATTTTATAGCCTAATTGTGTCTGGAAAACTGTTTTTCTGTGTTTAAAATCTGTTAGTTTGAACAATGAATGCATAGGAATGTGTGACATTGGCACAAAGCCATATCCATGATTCAAGTACCAAACAATGCTTATTGATCTATGCATGACAGGGACAACATGACCTCACAGTTGGTGTAAGCTTGTGCCATGCAAGAATTAGAAAATAGACTATTGTCACTTCATGATGCTGTGCATATAGAAATAGTCAATACAGTATGTACAGTATGCCTTAGGGCTTAGAGCTTAGACGGTGTGGCACTGGCATACTCTAGTTTCAGTAATTATTAAGCTATTTTGTGCCACTGCCAGGTCCTCTTTGTCTCAAATTCTCAATTGTCTGTCTAACAGTTACAGAGCTAGTGAGTTGCCATTCCAGAGTCAATGAGGTTCTCCGATAACACATGCTCCAAATAATGTTGCAATCTTCAGCCCAATGTTGCAGTCTCTGTGTTTCTCCAAAAAATATGGGGAAAGGTGAAAGTTACCAATAGTTTCATTAAAAGGATCCCTGGCTAATAAGCAAAACACCTTCAATATATTATTTACTTAATAGTTTATCTTTTAGTCAAGGGTGACAGTGACACCGCCCTTCAAGTTGATGTCATTTGCCCATGTGTGATCCAGCCCTATGGAATGAAATATTGTTTTGATGCTCATAACCTTAGGAAGTATTAAGTTGTTAGCACATGACACATTGTCACGGTCCGTGACGTGTTATGTTTTCTTGTGTACCCTGTTCTTGTTTTTTGTTATTGTTTTAACTCCTGTTCCTGTGATTTTGAAGTATTGTGTTTTCCCTGTGTCTTAGTTCCAGTTTGAGTTTCACCTTTAACTTGTGTACCTTTTATTTTGTAGTTTTGTTTTGTGCCTTCCTGTCTGCCCCTGTAGTTCTGTACCTGCCTTGTCTTACCTGTATTGTGATTAGTCTTTGTTTTCCACCTGTGCCCTCTTAGTCCCCCAGCCAATCCCTGTCTTGATTTTGAGTTTTGTTTCACCTGTGCCTAGTTAGTCTGTGTCTATTTTTACCCTCCTGTTTGTTCAGTTCCCTTGCTAGTTCGTCACTTTATGTCAGTAGTGTTCAGCTCCTCGTGTATCCATGATTTAACTCCTAGTGTATTCCTGATATATGTACTTCAAGTTCCTTGTGTACCGTCGCCCATAATCCATGCATCCAGACAGTCGAGTCACGAGGATACCAGTTACCGCGAGCGGCAGGAGTCTCTTCCTGGTTTTTAGACAGCTGGTGGATGGAGATGAAGGGGTCATGCCTATGTTCCCTCAGCCCTATGTTCCCTCAGCCCTATGTTCCCTCAGCCCTATGTTCTCCCATTCCAAAACAGACCCTATGTTCCCTCAGCCCTATGTTCCCTCAGCCCTATGTTCCCCCATTCCAAAACAACCCTATGTTCCCTCAACCCTATGTTCCCTCAATCCAATAAGTGCAAGTGTAATAAATGTAATAGTGTAATAAGTATAATAGTGTAATAGTGTAATAAGTATAATAGTGTATAGTGTAATACAGACAGCATTTTTTTCCCAATGTAATTGGCTGACAGCTTGTCTCATCTCGTCATAATAATAGGTTCATAATAATTGCTCAAATTAATTAACTTATAATTATATCGGTCGGCCTCATGGTAGCGCTATAACAGCCCACTTTACGTTTTGGCTTATAACTCTTGAACCATATCGTGTGTACAGTTGCAAGTTGGTCATCTCCGTTAACTTTTTGCAAGATTCTATAACCTGGACGTGGCAGAGCTTTATATGACTCACGTAGTCCTGGGTGTCGCCTCTAGACGAGGCAGGTCACGTACATAGACTTTTAGGTTCGGGTAACTTATGTGAGTTGACCCTGGTATACCTATAGGGCATAGGGCATACCCCGGAGCATTTAGGTGGACCAGGACTGTCAGCTCAGTTAGCCTTTGGAGCATATAAGGGCAAGAGGGCACGTACTGTGTCATGGCGCAAAAGGCCCATTCATAGTCGAATGAAACTGTGTGCCTGTGGCACCCAGGGGTCCCTGGAAGGGCCTCTGCTGTGTTTATATGCTGGTAGAATCTAAAGCAGCAGCATCAAATATTTGCAAGAAAAACTAAATAGGTCAAAATGGGCAGATTGTTTTACAGCCCAAAACACGCCTTCATTGAGTTGAGTGACAGCTGACATGACAAGCCTCTGTTACGGCACTCCTTATATTAGGACCCCAGAGAACCAATGGGGTAGAACACTCCTTATATTAGGACCCCAGAGAACCAATGGGGTAGAAGACTCCTTATATTAGGACCCCAGAGAACCAATGGGGTAGAACACTCCTTATATTAGGACCCCAGAGAACCAATGGGGTAGAATAAACGTTCCATCCTCACTGCATGTTACACTTTGCTAGTGCAATTAATTCACAGTATAAAATGTAAACCTTCATAAAACTAAATTATTAAATAATTAAACAGACTCTTAGGTTAGGTTTAGGTGTGATTCCCCGTGGGAGGTTAGGGTGAGGGTTTGAGATGGTTAACATCGGTAGACTGTATACAACTTGACTGCGTGTACTGTACGTGCGTTTGATTTGTTCTCTGATTAGTTCTCTTGGCACAGTACCATGGGTGTGTACGCATAACAAAACCATGATGCTTCTATGCAATGATTGGTATGAAAAACATCATTGAAGCTGAGAAGTGTCGGCTATGTGGTTGACACACACTGTGAGAAGATGAGTTCAGATATGTACCAGTGCCACTGTCTGCTATTTTGTTTAAAGCTGCATTACACCTCAAGCAGACTGAAATTATGAACCCTTTTGGGTGTTATTTTGTCCATAAAGTGATGCTATTCTTAGAAAGACTGGGAAGTTATCCACTGTATACTGGTGGCCGTCCTGAGACAGGCATTATATGTGGCATATACATGGTCCAAGTATATTCCATGTTTGGGATTTCAATAAATGGGTCTTATACAGTAAGTAGGCTACAGTTGCAGTCCGAGAAAGGGACACTTAGCTGCAAAGGTGAATGGGTGCGCAGTATACTTAATATTAGGTTATTGCAGATGGCCTTTCAGAGGACAGTGTTACTTGGGGACATGAGGAGACAGGAAGTTCTACAGGCTAAACTAGTTTTGTTTGTCAACGTAGCTTAAGTTAAATAGTTGGTGTCAGTTCATTAAAGTGTGTACTGAGACAACTATGCAATGGAAACATACCTGAGATTCAAAACAAATAATTAAGTACATGATGAGTGATTCATGAAGAAATGTCAGGATTTAAAGGAATGTTTCACTGTTCACTGTTTCACTGTGTTGTTGTGGAGCATTTGCTATAACAAAGTAGATAGACTAGACCCCATGCAGTAGTGTCATTGCTGTAACTTGGTATCTGTAATGTGTTCTGTTGCTGCAGGGTGAACTACTGTATGGGTAGCATTATAGTATAATTGATGCCTTACAGCCCCCCCCCCCCCCCCCCCCCCCGTCTGTCTGTCTGTTTTGGAATGAGGGAACATAGGGCTGAGGGAACATAGGGCTGAGGGAACATATAGGGGCTGAGGGAACATAGGCCTGGGGGAACATAGGGCTGAGGGAACATAGGGCTGAGGGAACATAGGGCTGAGGGAACTTGGGTACGGTCCCGAAATGAAGCAAAGCGTTTCCGTTTTTTCTGGCCGACGCTGCAAGCTGCAGCGTGGGTGGAGTTTCATTTCCATCCACCAGCTGTCAAAAACCAGGAAGAGACTCCTTTTTCCAAACCCACACAGGGTATGGGCTAACCTCACTTCACGTCATGTTGTAGTATTGTTTTGTTTTGTAGTCAGGTAGGAACAATCATCCGGAACTTCCTTTTCCCTCAAACCGGAAGAATAACATTAAAAGCTCTCGTAGCCTGTGGCTTTTATTGAGAAAAATCGGTTTGAGTGGAAAGGAAGTTCCCGGATGACTGATGATGACTACAAAACAATACTACAACATGACGTAGCGATATCATCCGCTCCCGACCCGATCTTGAACCCGAAAGGGAATGCTGCATGAGTTAGGCTAGGTATGGGCACTGATGATGCGGAGGAGAGAACACGCCCCCAGCATCCACAGCATCCCCAGCATCCCCAGCGGGAATCAAGCCCTGCACCTTCTAGCTGTGAGGCGACAGCTCTACCGACTGCAGGCGCCACCGTGTGCCCCCTTCAGGTTTGATTGATTGATTGAAGTATTTATTAACATTATGCAGAATGGGTACATTTCAAATGAAAGCCGAACTCAATACAAAAACACACTGGTAAAGCATTATACTTGGCTCCACCATTTTCAATTCATCAGAACATTTCGAGATGTACAAATATACACTTCTATAAAGAAAAACAGGAAATCATAAGGCGGTAAAAAGGGAAAAGCATATACAGTAAGGGGAAAAGGGGTTGGGGGGGAAACATGTCTTGATGGCTGTTGATAGGGCGTTCCACATTTTGGTGGCATAGGAGTGAAATTAATGAAATTAATCTCTGCTAGGGTGTTGATTGTATTACTTTGTAGAGAGAGTCGGTTTAATTTAATTGCCAGTTGCCAGTCAAAGCAAAGACTGCCAGACATGCTTGCAGAGACTCTTGGGTAATGAAGTTGGCTGCCATGTTATTTGTGTCCAAAGTGGCCACTGACACCCCAAACTACATACAGTGGTGTTGCTTTAATGCCACAGGGAAAGCTCTGTTTTTAAGTGGTGCAACCACTTCCTTACGCAGCTTTGTATGTCTGTGGGTGGGTGGCTGACTGGCTGGCTGGGTCTGTCCGAGCACGAAAATAGCGTTTGGTTGGTTTTCACAACCAAGTGTCACTGTTGTGCAGCCTAACACACACACACACACACACACACACACACACACACACACACACACACACACACACACACACACACACACACACACACACACACACACACACACACACACACACACATTAATTTTGGGTGTGACAGTACAGTGACAGTACAGTACAGTAGAGGGACCCCCACACGGTAACTGTCATTTCTGAACCGTTTCGGACGTGGCACTTTTCAAATGGGGCCTTGGGATCATGTACAGAGCATTTTAATGGTGTTTGCTGTGCAATGTGCATCCAAGGTGTCTAGTGCTTTTGTTATCATGGATGTTAATCAGATAATAGGCCTACAGAAGAGAAACCATGACAGAACACAGACAGCCTGGTAGCTCAATGTATTAAGTGGCTGTGCACATGATCCAGATGTTGTGGGTTAAAATCCCACTCTGGTCTTTACTCTGAAACTTGACTTTGAAGAAAGAAGAAGATAAAAGCGCCCGGAAGTCAGGCTAAGGTAGTGAGGTAGTTGGTAAAGAAAATAACCTTGAAGTAATACAAAAATAAAAATCTTTTTTTTTGGCAAATTAAGGAACCATTCCTGTTAAGTACAAAGGTTTTATGATTTTGAAGTAAGTAAAGTAAATTAAGAAGATGATGTATGGACGTATGTATACGTATAATGTATGTAGGTATGTCTATTTGTTAGTCTTTTTGTGTATATGTCAGTCATGTATCAATTTGTGCAAAAATGAAAAATAAAATCACTTTCACATAGAAACTACTTTTTATAATTTAGCTTACTGTGGGCACACATGCTGGAACTTTTTTATTTTAATTTTTTAATTTTAATTTTCCTTTTTCATGACTGAAAAGGAATCTTTGAAATGTTTTAGAAATATAGTGCTTTCAAATTTAAGAAATGTATAATGGGGCTCAATGGCAGATATTGGCACGTCAAAAAATCACTTTCACCTAGAAACTCCATTCCTACTTTTTATAATTCAGCTTACTGTGGAGACACATGCTGGAACTTTTAACTTTGAAATGTTTTGTAGTTTCTGAGTTATTTAACTTAAACGCCCAATGCATTCTCAATGGCAATAACCAATAGCACAAACTTTGGCATGCTACTAGTTCTACATACTTAAACCTACCAACCCCATTCTAGCCTACTTAGGTTCATCTTACGGTGGACATGTTTGCATGAAAATGAATCTTTGAATTATTTAATAGTTTTAGAAATAGTGCTTTCAAATTTGAGAAATGTATAATGGGGCTCAATGGCAGATATTGGCAGTGGCACATAAAAAAAATCACTTTCACCTAGAAACTCCATTCCTACTTTTTATAATTAAGCTTACTGTGGAGACTGGAGACGCATGCTGGAACTTTTTACTTTGAAATGTTTTGTAGTTTCTGAGTTATTATGAGTGATTCTCGTCTTTTTTCAAATCCTCGTTTTTCATCATTTGTAGCCCATGGTCTCGGACGGCATTAGACTGGGTCTGTTTCCCAAAAATATGAACCATGAAGGCAAATCGTGTTAATTTATTACATACATGTTTTCTAGGGGTATTAACGTCTGCTGAATCCATATCTGCTGTATGTACTGTATAACAAAAAAATGGCTGCTAAGCACTCAAAATGGACCATTTAAAGATGACGGCCACCACTGTGCTGAAACATAATAAAACTATATATTTTACTAAATTAGGTAGAAAATAGACTGAAATGTCATTTTTTATGTTTTCATATATGGGGAATACATTGACATGTTCATATTTAAGATCAATTGTGAAGGAACCACTTTTATATCATTTATATTGTGAAAATTGGCCTCTTTATGATTTATGATGAATAATTGCTTCAAGCCTTAATTTGTGTTTCTGACTTGTATTTGCATGCAGCAGACACATGGACTTAGTCCCAGTCATCCTCAGTGTTCTGGCAGGTGTTGCCAAGTTTCTTGCAACTGCACGCTTCAATGCACTCCATGTGTCCTTTCCTGCAGCCGCAGCGTTTACTGAGACACCCCTTTGTGCAACTGCATTATGTGATCTCCCTGCATGCTTTTGGCATTGGTGGCAGGGAAAGCAGCCATGGCACCAACTGACCATTCAGGTGTCTCAAGAGCTAAAGATCTATAAGGGTCCATTTGGCTACTCTCTATCATTTAGCTGGGAACCACCTGGAACCCCCTCAAGGACCACTGGTGGTCCCCGGACCACTGGTTGAAAACTATCGCTATAGTGTATCCTGAAGTAGGCCTACTAGAATAGGCTGAGACCAAGTCTCACACAGGAAGAGGTTGCGTTAATTGTTTTTTAATGCAGAATCAAAAATGTTTCTGACAGAGTCGTTACCAATTCGGTCAGCTCATTGAAGCTAATTTAAGTATAGACCGATTCACAGAGGGTTTCCTGGGTGCGGCCATTACTGAGGTGTACCATTGAGTGCAGCAGCACTGATTAGCTACACCTGGCCTACGGAGCACCTGCTCCATGGATTACCCCTCAGTAATGGCCGCGCCCAGGGCACCCCTCTGTGAATCTTGAGCTTTCCTATACATGTGATGTGACTCCCCAATCACTCATATTCAGGACAGCTGTGACGCCTGGCTGCTGACTGAATAAAGGGGAGCCACACCCGGCCATCAGAGTAGCTGGCTGGCTTGTTGTGGTTGCCTGGTGGTGTGTTGGGTCTAGGTGCAACAAGAGACTCATTGATGGTATGCAGTATGCACGGTTTCATGTGTTTTGATAAATGTATGTTTTGAGCAAAATATGAATGTTCCTTAACTCTTGCAGGGCAGGCATTGACAGTGGGAATCCCAGCTTCCCTGGGATAGGCTGCTTCTTCCCCCCACATGTCGTAGGCTTAAGGCCTTGTCTGCCCATCAACTGCTGATGGTTCAGTGGCATGGCGCCTCGAGTCATGGCCTCGTATGCCGATTGCATGCGGCGCACTTCGGCTCCGGTTCGGTGTCATTCAGCGTTTATGGACCAGAGCATGACGTCATGGCCTAGTGTGGCCCTCTTAATTTGAGGTAAAGAGCTGCCTATTGTATGTTTTAAATTGTAATAAGTATTGGTTATTAATATTGTCCTTTTGTTTTATTAGGAGGAGCTCTTTACCTCTGCTGTTTTTGTCCCTATTTTGGTTATCTCATTCGTTTTGTTTATTTTTTGTGCAAACCAGCTGTTTTAGTGATTTCCATTAGTAGTTCCTCATAACGTGTACATTTGGCCCCAGCCGTGCCAGTATAGCAGGTGGTTCAGATAGTAGTCTGACAGGTGGGATGATCACGGGTGGTAGGCTGTGTTTGGGATTTAGTATAGTCTGCATGCTTATTCCCAGTTTTATTTAACAGTATCACTTGTCTTGCAGTGATTGAAGAGTGACGTGTCTTGCTGTGTGTGGGCTATTTGGTGGCGGTTAGACATTTCCCTTCTCTCCCCTCACTCCCTGTGTCAGGACACCCTTTAAAACCCCTGCTACTGGTATAGTATTAGTATAGCACATGGGCCCCTAACTGTCATTCATAATCCCTTTTTGTAATGGTAATTTTAATTAGTATTTTGTAATTAACTAAATGCATTCCTAACCCATGATCTTTCAGTGAATTCAAGTCTTATGTATTTAATTCTGTTTTGAGTTATGAATAAAACTATATATATTTCAACTGGAACTGCACGTCCCTGCTCCCCTTATCTTTGCCCAGTGGGCTTGCAACCTGTATTGTACATGTATTCTCTGGGTGGAATTCCCAGAGTGGCGTAGTCTGGTGTTCTGTGTCCGGGCCTTAGTGCCCTGGCCACATATATTAGCATGTGTTTGCCGCTATGAGTTCGGTAGTGTTATATCCCTAATATCTATGGCATGGTATCATGGAAATCATAAACCTCCATTTCTTATCTCTTTACTAACTAACAGTAATAAAACAGGGGAGTAAATTATGCCACTCAGTCACTCAATCATTATGATATCAGATCTAATTGTGAAAGTACAACAGAGGTTTGGTTGATATGCAATTACAGGGGTGCCCGCTATGGTCATGGTGTGTGTGTGTGTGTGTGTGTGTGTGTGTGTGTGTGTGAAAATGTAATGCACAAGCGCCTTGGATAAAGGCGCTATATATATATATATATATATATATAAATGCACCATTTACCATTTCAACAACGAGTCAATTCAAAGTTCTTTACATTAACACATTGAGAAGCAGAACACTAGACATTATAAAAGGACATTTTAGTACTGTTTAAAACATAAGAAAAAAACATAAATTAAAAGACAAAAGGGGTGAATACAATTACAGTGCAGAATAAAACTCAAAGGTTAACTGCAGACAGAAAGGTCTTCAGCAGCATTGCTGTGTCTACCTGTTATTACTTCATAAAAGATGACAAACACTTTCACTTTCATGATGTGGTGTCCTGAGTCTCCTGACCTCCCACCTCTCTCTGTATCACTCTGAACTGACAGCAGGGTGAAACCTTATCTATATATTGTTTTATCATTTTAATCACTTAAATGAAAAGCATTTTCATTTTCGTCTTTTTTTTTCAAATCCTCATTTTTTATCATTTATAGCCCATGGTCTCGTACGGCACTATAGCATGCAGTTTTGTCTCATTTTTGAGGATTTGAAAAAAAGACGGAAAGTGAATTTTGACTTTTTTTCAAATCCTCGTTTTTCATCATTTTTGACCATGGGCTATAGCCCTTATCGTACGGCATACTATAGCATGCTGTTTTTCATCCTTTTTGAGGATTTGAAAAAAAGACAAATCACTCCGAGACCATGGACTATAGCCCATGGCCTGGAAAAACGAGGATTTGTAAAAAAGACAAAATCACTTCATCATTTTTTACCATGGATTATAGCCGGGTTAGGGTTAGGGTTAGGGTACTGTAGCATGCAGTTTTTCATCATTTTTGAGGATTTGAAAAAAAGACGAAAATCACTCCGAGACCATGGACTATAGCTCATGGCCTGGAAAAACGAGGATTTGAAAAAAAGACAAAATCACTTCATCATTTTTGACCATGGATTATAGCCGGGTTAGGGTACTGTAGCAAGGAATCTTTGAAATGTTTCATAGTTTTAGAAATATAGGGCTTTCAAATTTAAGAAATGTATAATGGGGCTCAATGGCAGATATTGGCACAAAAATCACTTTCAGTAGAAACTACATTCACACTTTTTATAATTCAGCTTACTGTGGGCACACATGCTGGAACTTTTTACTTTGAAATGTTTTGTAGTTTCTGAGTTATTTAACTTAAACGCCCAATGCATTCTCTATGGCAATAGCACAAACTGTGGCATGCTACTAGTCCTACATACTTAAACCTACCAACCCCATTCTAGCCTACTTAGGTTCATCTTACAGTGGACATGTTTGCCTGGAAAGGAATCTTTGAAAGGTGTCATAGTTTTAGAAATATAGTGCTTTCAAATTTGAGACTTTTAACATGGGGCTCAATGGCAGATTTTGGCACGTCAAAAAATGACTTTCACCTAGAAACTCCATTTACACTTTTTATTATTCAGCTTACTGTGGAGACACATGCTGGAACGTTTTACTTTGAAATGTTTTGTAGTTTCTGAGTTATTTAACTTAAACGCCCAATGCATTCTCTATGGCAATAGCACAAACTTTGGCATGCTACTAGTCCTACATACTTAAACCTACCAACCCCATTCTAGCCTACTTAGGTTCATCTTACGGTGGACATGTTTGCCTGGAAAGGAATCTTTGAAAGGTGTCATAGTTTTAGAAATATAGTGCTTTCAAATTTGAGACTTTTAACAAGATTTTGGCACGTCAAAAAATCACTTTCACCTAGAAACTCCATTTACACTTTTTATTATTCAGCTTACTGTGGAGACTGTTGGAATTGAAAAAGAGGCTACTCCACTTTAACTAGTCTTCCTGGAAATAGAGAAAGTAGCATCCACCAAGAGTACTCAAAAGTATTCAACCCAAAAAAAGTATTTATCTCTGGTGAAACCAGAGAGGTTAAAGACTCTGAAAGAAGTTGACACAGGAAACCGTGTAAGCAAATCAGAATCTTTAGTATAGTCTTCGGTTCAATAGTTGTTACAAGAAATGACAAGGCAGCCGGAGAGAGATTCTCCGTGCTGGAAGTGTTCAGAACCCCGTTACATCATTTTGCACAAACATATATACTCAAAAACATGTCATAGATACAGAATTCAATTGTCACATTGCAATAGGTTGATCGATGATTATCAGAATACAGCGTCATGAGCGTCCGATTGTCTGAATCCTGTTTTTGACTTTTAATCAAGTCTTTGATTTATAGGATTCTGTTGTTGACCGTTATCTCATAGGGTGAGAGGGTGTTTATATCCTCATCTTTAGAGCAAAGTTTGTTTGTCAGGTCATGCGTCATATTTTTCCATCTGGAGAGGGTGAGAGCTGATAATAGGATTACTACCAAGCAAATATGGATATAAAATCACACTGGGTGACAGGGCAGTCCTGTCACCAAATACAAGGTCATTTTTAACATAGAAATAAGATGTGAACAAAATACCAAAGAAAAATATCCATCAGAGACACATGCTGGAACGTTTTACTTTGAAATGTTTTGTAGTTTCTGAGTTATTTAACTTAAACGCCCAATGCATTCTCTATGGCAATAGCACAAACTTTGGCATGCTACTAGTCCTACATACTTAAACCTACCAACCCCATTCTAGCCTACTTCAGGTTCATCTTACGGTGGACATGTTTGCCTGGAAAGGAATCTTTGAAAGGTGTCATATTTCTAGAAATATAGTGCTTTCAAATTTGAGACTTTTAACAATGGCAGATTTTGGCACACCGAATGATGAAAACGCCAAATGATGAAAATCTAGGTTAAAAAAATATTCAAAAATTCAAAAAACGATGGGCTATAACCCATGTTTTTTTTGTTTTGTTTTTTTCAAATCCTCAAAAATGATGAAAAACGGCGTGCTATAGTATGCCGTACGGTATGGGCCATAGCCCATGGTCAAAAATGATGAAAAACAAGGTAATCTTTTTTTTTTTTTTTTCAAAAAACGATGGGCTATAACCCATGTTTTTTCATTTTTTTCATTTTTTTCAAATCCTCAAAAATGATGAAAAACGGCGTGCTATAGTATGCCGTACGGTATGGGCCATAGCCCATGTTGAAAAATGATGAAAAACGAGGTTCATTTTTTTTTTCAAAAATTAAAAAAACGATTGGCTATAACCCATGTTTTTTGAATTTTTTCATTTTTTTCAAATCCTCAAAAATGATGAAAAACGGCTTGCTATAGTATGCCGTACGGTATGGGCCATAGCCCATGGTCAAAAATGATGAAAAAGAAGGTTAATTATTTTTTCAAAAATTCAAAAAACGATGGGATATAACCCATGTTTTTTGAATTTTTTCATTTTTTTTAAATCCTCAAAAATGATGAAAAAAGGCAGATGTTCCTGAGTGATGGTGTAGTAGGGATTATTCAGCACAGAGAGTTCATGTTCAAATCCCACTCTTCCTAAAGTTTAATGCTAGTTATTGAGCTTCATTTACTGCTATTCTAGCAGTGGCTCACAGCCTCAGCCTTTACTACCTTAAAACTCTAATTGTCGTAGTGGTTAAGATGTTGGCTTTCCACGTGGGAGACCAGGGTTCGATTCCCAGCTGTTACACTATCATATAAAAGAAGACCTCAACAGTGCTAAGAAACATCTGATTAATATGATTCTGTGTTATTTAAACTTTACTAACTGAAGGCTAACGAACAAAAGATCACTTCAAAATTACCAGGAGACTTTGCCTGAGAGTGTCTGACTGATGGTGCAGTGGTCTAATCATCAGGCTTTCAGTACAGACATTCCATGTTCAAGTCCTGTTCCTCCTACAGCTCAATGCTGCAGTAATTTGAACTTTTCAAGGCTTGAATAAAAAATTAAAACTCAAAAGCACCAGGAGACATGTGCTGAATGCCCAAAGGTGCGTTGGTGTAATGGTGTGGAGTGCTTGACCCGTTGCCTCTGCTACAGGCAGTTGGCAGGTTCAAGTCCCATGTCATGACATCAAGGTGCTGGAGGACCATCGGGAGAGGGTGCTCTCTCCCCCTGTTTCCTGAGATGTAACGGTTGGGGCTTATGTCTGAAAGAACCCTGTCCAGCTAACCTTTTACCATGAAAATGTCCAATTTAACATACTCTTACCACCTCTCAGTTTGCCCTTTTCCAACTGGCCTGGAAGCCAGACATAAAAGAGGGACTTTCCAACCAAGTTTTGGCCCAGTATGCAAATAGACAGACTATTCTTTCTGTCAGATGATGGGCCAAATTGCTATTTTATTTTTAAACGTTTGACCTAATTCTTATCTGTAAAATTTTAGGTGGACAGGGTTCTTTCAAACATAACCCCCAACTGCTACTTTTCAGGAAACAGGGGGAGAGAGCACCGTCTCCCGATGGTCCTCACTAGTACCTTGCATGGGACTTGAACCTGCAGGCAGGTGGTAGCAGAGGCTACCGATCAAGCACACCACACCATTGAGCTAAGGCACCTTGGGGCAATCAGCAGATGTCTCCTGGTGCTTATGAGTTTTTATTTTTTATTCAAATTACTGCAGCATTGGTTGAGTATTAGTTTTGAACCAGTAACCTTTGGATTATGAACCTCAGATTTATCCTTTGAGCCACATCGGCATGTAAGGTACAATCGGGAACTTATATTTAACCAGCCGTTTAGAATTTAGATGGACAGTGAAAATGTTCTTCAGGAGAATTGAACCCGGAATGTTCTGCTTATAAACCCCAGGTTTATCTACGGTGCCACACTGGCATGTGAGGTACAATCGGGAACTTATATTTAACCATCCGTTTAGAATTTAGATGGACAGTTCTGTTTATAAACGTCTAAAACAAGTCTAAAAATAGACGTGTTTTAGACGTCTGTTTTGAGGATATGAAAAAAATACAAAAAACATGGGTTATAGCCCATCGTTTTTTGAAACTTTGAAAAAAAAAAAAAAACAACGTTTTTCATCATTTTTGAACATGGGCTATAGCCCATACCGTACGGCATACTATAGCACGCCGTTTTTCATCATTTTTGAGGATTTGAAAAAAAAAAAAAAAAAAAAAACATGGGTTATAGCCCATCGTTTTTTTTTATTTTGGAAGAAATAAAATGACCTCGTTTTTCATAATTTTTGAACATGGGCTATAGCCCATACCGTACGGCATAGTATAGCACGCCGTTTTTCATCATTTTTGAGGATTTGAAAAAAATGAAAAAAAAACAAAAAAAACATGGGTTATAGCCCATCGTTTTTTGAAATTTTGAAAAAAAAAAAAAATCGTTTTTCATCATTTTTGAACATGGGCTATAGCCCATACCGTACGGCATACTATAGCACGCCGTTTTTCATAATTTTTGAGGATTTGAAAAAAATGAAAAAAAACAAAAAAAACATGGGTTATAGCCCATCGTTTTTTGAAATTTTGAAAAAAAAAAAAAAAACTCGTTTTTCATCATTTTTGAACATGGGCTATAGCCCATACCGTACGGCATACTATAGCACGCCGTTTTTCATCATTTTTGAGGATTTGAAAAAAAAAAAAAAAAAAAAAACATGGGTTATAGCCCATCGTTTTTTGAAATTTCAAAAAAAAAAATAACCTTGTTTTTCATCATTTTTGAACATGGGCTATAGCCCATACCGTACGGCATACTATAGCACGCCGTTTTTCATCATTTTTGAGGATTTGAAAAAAAAACAAAAAAAAAAACATGGGTTATAGCCCATCGTTTTTTGAAATTTCGAAAAAAAAAAAAATAACCTTGTTTTTCATCATTTTTGTCTCCACCAGGCCGAAGGCATGTGGGGAGAGTATGTTTTGCACTCCGTCCGTCCGTGTGTCCGTGTGTGTGTCCGTGAACAGCTAATCTCAGCCACCGTTAACCCGGTCGATGGCAAATTTTGCACACACACTCCCTGGATGCCAACCATGAACCTCTGCCCCAAACTTTCCAGAACGGCCTGTTATAGCGCCACCAGGAGGCCGCTTTGTGCAAAACAAGTTTTTCGATGCCATATTTTGCACACACACTCCCTGGATGCCAACCATGAACCTCTGCCCCAAACTTTCCAGAACGGCCTGTTATAGCGCCACCAGGAGGCCGCTTTGTGCAAAACAAGTTTTTGCACAGTACACCTACAGATTTTGTCCAAACATCACGCAAATTGGTACACAGTCTCTCTAGAGCCATTCAACGAAACGGGTCTTTCAGATTTATCAGACTCCATCCTGATTGGTTAAGATTGGCTTCCAAAGTTCACAGGAGTGCTCAGTTTCAAACAAAATGCTGCAAATCATGAACACATCGCGTGATTTCCGTGAAATTGTGCACCCACATTCCCACTAGGCCGAGGACGAAATGCCACATGAACAATTTCAACTCAGCCTCAAGGTGGCGCTATAACTGGACGAAAAGTGTTTTTACCTCTAACTGCACGGATCTGTGGATAACCTGGTGGAGACCTGTGCCCGGAAGGGCACTTTTTCTAGTTGAACATGGGCTATAGCCCATACCGTACGGCATACTATAGCACGCCGTTTTTCATCATTTTTGAGGATTAAAAAAAAAAAAAAAAAAAAAACATGGGTTATAGCCCATCGTTTTTTGAAATTTCGAAAAAAAAAAAATAACCTTGTTTTTCATCATTTTTGAACATGGGCTATAGCCCATACCGTACGGCATACTATAGCACGCCGTTTTTCATCATTTTTGAGGATTTGAAAAAAAAAAAAAAAAAAAAAAACATGGGTTATAGCCCATCGTTTTTTTTTATTTTGGAAGAAAAAAAATGACCTCGTTTTTCATCATTTTTGAACATGGGCTATAGCCCATACCGTACGGCATACTATAGCACGCCGTTTTTCATAATTTTTGAGGATTTGAAAAAAATGAAAAAAAAACAAAAAAAACATGGGTTATAGCCCATCGTTTTTTGAAATTTTGAAAAAAAAAAAAAAAAATCGTTTTTCATCATTTTTGAACATGGGCTATAGCCCATACCGTACGGCATACTATAGCACGCCGTTTTTCATCATTTTTGAGGATTTGAAAAAAAAAAAACAAAAAAAAACATGGGTTATAGCCCATCGTTTTTTGAAATTTCAAAAAAAAAAATAACCTTGTTTTTCATCATTTTTGAACATGGGCTATAGCCCATACCGTACGGCATACTATAGCACGCCGTTTTTCATCATTTTTGAGGATTTGAAAACATGGGTTATAGCCCATCGTTTTTTGAAATTTCGAAAAAAAAAAAAATAACCTTGTTTTTCATCATTTTTGAACATGGGCTATAGCCCATACCGTACGGCATACTATAGCACGCCGTTTTTCATCATTTTTGAGGATTTGAAAAAAAAACAAAAAAAAAAACATGGGTTATAGCCCATCGTTTTTTGAAATTTCGAAAAAAAAAAAATAACCTTGTTTTTCATCATTTTTGAACATGGGCTATAGCCCATACCGTACGGCATACTATAGCACGCCGTTTTTCATCATTTTTGAGGATTTGAAAAAAAAAAAAAAAAAAAAAAACATGGGTTATAGCCCATCGTTTTTTTTTATTTTGGAAGAAAAAAAATGACCTCGTTTTTCATCATTTTTGAACATGGGCTATAGCCCATACCGTACGGCATACTATAGCACGCCGTTTTTCATCATTTTTGAGGATTTGAAAAAAAAAGAAAAAAAAAAAAAACATGGGTTATAGCCCATCGTTTTTTTTTATTTTGGAAGAAAAAAAATGACCTAGTTTTTCATAATTTTTGAACATGGGCTATAGCCCATACCGTACGGCATACTATAGCACGCCGTTTTTCATCATTTTTGAGGATTTGAAAAAAAAAAAAAAAAAAAAAAACATGGGTTATAGCCCATCGTTTTTTTTTATTTTGGAAGAAAAAAAATGACCTCGTTTTTCATCATTTTTGAACATGGGCTATAGCCCATACCGTACGGCATACTATAGCACTTCGTTTTTCATCATTTTTGAGGATTTGAAAAAAAAAAAAAAAAAAAAAACATGGGTTATAGCCCATCGTTTTTTTTTATTTTGGAAGAAAAAAAATGACCTAGTTTTTCATAATTTTTGAACATGGGCTATAGCCCATACCGTACGGCATACTATAGCACGCCGTTTTTCATCATTTTTGAGGATTTGAAAAAAAAAAATAACCTTGTTTTTCATCATTTTTTAACATGGGCTATAGCCCATACCGTACGGCATACTATAGCACGCCGTTTTTCATCATTTTTGAGGATTTGAAAAAAAAAAAAAAAAAAAAAAACATGGGTTATAGCCCATCGTTTTTTTTTATTTTGGAAGAAAAAAAATGACCTCGTTTTTCATAATTTTTGAACATGGGCTATAGCCCATACCGTACGGCATACTATTGCACGCCGTTTTTCATCATTTTTGAGGATTTGAAAAAAAAAAAACAAAAAAAAACATGGGTTATAGCCCATCGTTTTTTTTTATTTTGGAAGAAAAAAAATGACCTCGTTTTTCATAATTTTTGAACATGGGCTATAGCCCATACCGTACGGCATACTATTGCACGCCGTTTTTCATCATTTTTGAGGATTTGAAAAAAAAAAAAAAAAAAAAAACATGGGTTATAGCCCATCGTTTTTTTTTATTTTGGAAGAAAAAAAATTACCTCGTTTTTCATAATTTTTGAACATGGGCTATAGCCCATACCGTACGGCATACTATAGCACGCCGTTTTTCATCATTTTTGAGGATTTGAAAAAAAAATATAACCTTGTTTTTCATCATTTTTGAACATGGGCTATAGCCCATACCGTACGGCATACTATAGCACGCCGTTTTTCATCATTTTTGAGGATTTGAAAAAAAAAAAAAAAAAAAAAAACATGGGTTATAGCCCATCGTTTTTTTTAATTTTGGAAGAAAAAAAATGACCTCGTTTTTCATCATTTTTGAACATGGGCTATAGCCCATACCGTACGGCATACTATAGCACGCCGTTTTTCATCATTTTTGAGGATTTGAAAAAAAAAAAAAACAAAAAAAACATGGGTTATAGCCCATCGTTTTTTTTTATTTTGGAAGAAAAGAAATGACCTCGTTTTTCATCATTTTTGAACATGGGCTATAGCCCATACCGTACGGCATACTATAGCACGCCGTTTTTCATCATTTTTGAGGATTTGAAAAAAAAAAAAAAAAAAAAAAACATGGGTTATAGCCCATCGTTTTTTTTTATTTTGGAAGAAAAGAAATGACCTCGTTTTTCATCATTTTTGAACATGGGCTATAGCCCATACCGTACGGCATACTATAGCACGCCGTTTTTCATCATTTTTGAGGATTTTGAAAAAATGAAAAAAGATGGGTTATAGCCCATCGTTTTTTGAATTTTTTTTATTGTATAGCAGTGGCTCACAGCCTCAGCCTGATTACCTCAAAAGTCTCATATCTCCCCTGAGCCATAGGCAGTTGCTTTGGCTTAGTGGTTAAGATGTTGGCCTTCAGTGCAGGTGACCTGTGTTCGATTCCTGGGTGTTACACTCTGATGAACGTGATTCTATGTTCAACTCTTGATTCTTTCAACTTTACTATCTGAAGGCTAACATACAAAAGATACAAAAGGGGTTATTCCGCACAGAGAGTTCATTTTCAAATCCCACTCTTCCTAAAGTTTAATGCTAGTTATTGAGCTTAATTTACTGCTATTCTAGCAGTGGCTCACAGCCTCAGCCTGATTACCTCAAAACTCTAATTGTCGTAGTGGTTAAGATGTTGGCTTTCCACGTGGGAGACCAGGGTTCGATTCCCGGCTGTTACACTATCATATAAAAGAAGACCTCAACAGCGCTAAGAAACATCTGATTAATATGATTCTGTGTTATTTAAACTTTACTAACTGAAGGCTAACGAACAAAAGATCACTTCAAAATTACCAGGAGACTTTGCCTGAGAGTGTCTGACTGATGGTGCAATGGTCTAATCATCAGGCTTTCAGTACAGACATTCCATGTTCAAGTCCTGTTCCTCCTACAGCTCAATGCTGCAGTAATTTGAACTTTTCAAGGCTTGAATGAAAAATAAAAACTCAAAAGCACCAGGAGACATGTGCTGAATGCCCAAAGGTGCCTTGGCGTAATGGTGTGGAGCGCTTGACCCGTTGCCTCTGCTACAGGCAGTTGGCAGGTTCAAGTCCCATGTCATGACATCAAGGTGCTGGAGGACCATCGGGAGAGGGTGCTCTCTCCCCCTGTTTCCTGAGATGTAACGGTTGGGGCTTATGTCTGAAAGAACCCTGTCCAGCTAACCTTTTACCATGAAAATGTCCAATTTAACATACTCTTACTACCTCTCAGTTTGCCCTTTTCCAACTGGCCTGGAAGCCAGACATAAAAGAGGGACTTTCCAACCAAGTTTTGGCCCAGTATGCAAATAGACAGACTATTCTTTCTGTCAGATGATGGGCCAAATTGCTATTTTATTTTTAAACGTTTGACCTAATTCTAATCTGTAAAATTTTAGGTGGACAGGGTTCTTTCAAACATAACCCCCAACTGCTACTTTTCAGGAAACAGGGGGAGAGAGCACCGTCTCCCGATGGTCCTCACTAGTACCTTGCATGGGACTTGAACCTGCAGGCAGGTGGTAGCAGAGGCTACCGATCAAGCACACCACACCATTGAGCTAAGGCACCTTGGGGCAATCAGCAGATGTCTCCTGGTGCTTATGAGTTTTTATTTTTTATTCTAGCCTTGAAAAATTCAAATTACTGCAGCATTGGTTGAGTATTAGTTTTGAACCAGTAACCTTTGGATTATGAACCTCAGATTTATCTTTTGAGCCACATCGGCATGTAAGGTACAATCGGGAACTTATATTTAACCAGCCGTTTAGAATTTAGATGGACAGTGAAAATGTTCTTCAGGAGAATTGAACCCGGAATGTTCTGCTTATAAACCCCAGGTTTATCTACGGTGCCACACTGGCATGTGAGGTACAATCGGGAACTTATATTTAACCATCCGTTTAGAATTTAGATGGACAGTTCTGTTTATAAACGTCTAAAACAAGTCTAAAAATAGACGTGTTTTAGACGTCTGTTTTGAGGATATGAAAAAAAAAAAAAAAAAAACATGGGTTATAGCCCATCGTTTTTTGAAACTTTGAAAAAAAAAAAAAAAAAACGTTTTTCATCATTTTTGAACATGGGCTATAGCCCATACCGTACGGCATACTATAGCACGCCGTTTTTCATCATTTTTGAGGATTTGAAAAAAATGAAAAAAAACAAAAAAAACATGGGTTATAGCCCATCGTTTTTTGAAATTTTGAAAAAAAAAAAAAAACTCGTTTTTCATCATTTTTGAACATGGGCTATAGCCCATACCGTACGGCATACTATAGCACGCCGTTTTTCATCATTTTTGAGGATTTGAAAAAAAAAAAAAAAAAAAAAAACATGGGTTATAGCCCATCGTTTTTTTAAATTTTGAAAAAAAAAAAAAAAAAACTTGTTTTTCATCATTTTTGAACATGGGCTATAGCCCATACCGTACGGCATACTATAGCACGCCGTTTTTCATCATTTTTGAGGATTTGAAAAAAAAACAAAAAAAAAAACATGGGTTATAGCGTATCGTTTTTTGAAATTTCAAAAAAAAAAAATAACCTTGTTTTTCATCATTTTTGAACATGGGCTATAGCCCATACCGTACGGCATACTATAGCACGCCGTTTTTCATCATTTTTGAGGATTTGAAAAAAATGAAAAAAAACAAAAAAAACATGGGTTATAGCCCATCGTTTTTTGAAATTTTGAAAAAAAAAAAAAAACTCGTTTTTCATCATTTTTGAACATGGGCTATAGCCCATACCGTACGGCATACTATAGCACGCCGTTTTTCATCATTTTTGAGGATTTGAAAAAAAAAAAAAAAAAAAAAAACATGGGTTATAGCCCATCGTTTTTTTAAATTTTGAAAAAAAAAAAAAAAAAACTTGTTTTTCATCATTTTTGAACATGGGCTATAGCCCATACCGTACGGCATACTATAGCACGCCGTTTTTCATCATTTTTGAGGATTTGAAAAAAAAACAAAAAAAAAAACATGGGTTATAGCGTATCGTTTTTTGAAATTTCAAAAAAAAAAAATAACCTTGTTTTTCATCATTTTTGAACATGGGCTATAGCCCATACCGTACGGCATACTATAGCACGCCGTTTTTCATCATTTTTGAGGATTTGAAAAAAAAAAAAAAAAAAAAAAACATGGGTTATAGCCCATCGTTTTTTTTTATTTTGGAAGAAAAAAAATGACCTCGTTTTTCATAATTTTTGAACATGGGCTATAGCCCATACCGTACGGCATACTATAGCACGCCGTTTTTCATCATTTTTGAGGATTTGAAAAAAAAAAAAAAAAAAAAAAACATGGGTTATAGCCCATCGTTTTTTTAAATTTTGAAAAAAAAAAAAAAAAAACTTGTTTTTCATCATTTTTGAACATGGGCTATAGCCCATACCGTACGGCATACTATAGCACGCCGTTTTTCATCATTTTTGAGGATTTGAAAAAAAAACAAAAAAAAAAACATGGGTTATAGCGTATCGTTTTTTGAAATTTCAAAAAAAAAAAATAACCTTGTTTTTCATCATTTTTGAACATGGGCTATAGCCCATACCGTACGGCATACTATAGCACGCCGTTTTTCATCATTTTTGAGGATTTGAAAAAAAAAAAAAAAAAAAAAAACATGGGTTATAGCCCATCGTTTTTTTTAATTTTGGAAGAAAAAAAATGACCTCGTTTTTCATCATTTTTGAACATGGGCTATAGCCCATACCGTACGGCATACTATAGCACGCCGTTTTTCATCATTTTTGAGGATTTGAAAAAAATAAAAAATAAATAAAACATGGGTTATAGCCCATCGTTTTTTGAAATTTTGAAAAAAAAAAAAAAAAAAACTCGTTTTTCATCATTTTTGAACATGGGCTATAGCCCATACCGTACGGCATAAAAAAAACATGGGTTATAGCCCATCGTTTTTTGAAATTTCAAAAAAAAAAATAACCTTGTTTTTCATCATTTTTGAACATGGGCTATAGCCCATACCGTACGGCATACTATAGCACGCCGTTTTTCATCATTTTTGAGGATTTGGAAAAAAAAAAAAAAAAAAAAACATGGGTTATAGCCCATCGTTTTTTTTTATTTTGGAAGAAAAAAAATGACCTCGTTTTTCATAATTTTTGAACATGGGCTATAGCCCATACCGTACGGCATACTATAGCACGCCGTTTTTCATCATTTTTGAGGATTTGAAAAAAAAAAAAAAAAAAACATGGGTTATAGCCCATCGTTTTTTGAAATTTCGAAAAAAAAAAATAACCTTGTTTTTCATCATTTTTGAACATGGGCTATAGCCCATACCGTACGGCATACTATAGCACGCCGTTTTTCATCATTTTTGAGGATTTGAAAAAAAAAAAACAAAAAAAAAACATGGGTTATAGCCCATCGTTTTTTTTAATTTTGGAAGAAAAAAAATAACCTCGTTTTTCATCATTTTTGAACATGGGCTATAGCCCATACCGTACGGCATACTATAGCACGCCGTTTTTCATCATTTTTGAGGATTTGAAAAAAAAAAAAGAAAAAAAAAAACATGGGTTATAGCCCATCGTTTTTTTTAATTTTGGAAGAAAAAAAATGACCTCGTTTTTCATCATTTTTGAACATGGGCTATAGCCCATACCGTACGGCATACTATAGCACGCCGTTTTTCATCATTTTTGAGGATTTGAAAAAAAAAAAAAAAAAAAAAAACATGGGTTATAGCCCATCGTTTTTTTTTATTTTGGAAGAAAAGAAATGACCTAGTTTTTCATCATTTTTGAACATGGGCTATAGCCCATACCGTACGGCATACTATAGCACGCCGTTTTTCATCATTTTTGAGGATTTGAAAAAAAAAAAAAAAAAAAAAACATGGGTTATAGCCCATCGTTTTTTTTTATTTTGGAAGAAAAAAAATGACCTCGTTTTTCATAATTTTTGAACATGGGCTATAGCCCATACCGTACGGCATACTATAGCACGCCGTTTTTCATCATTTTTGAGGATTTGAAAAAAAAAAAAAAAAAAACATGGGTTATAGCCCATCGTTTTTTGAAATTTCGAAAAAAAAAAATAACCTTGTTTTTCATCATTTTTGAACATGGGCTATAGCCCATACCGTACGGCATACTATAGCACGCCGTTTTTCATCATTTTTGAGGATTTGAAAAAAAAAAAACAAAAAAAAAACATGGGTTATAGCCCATCGTTTTTTTTAATTTTGGAAGAAAAAAAATAACCTCGTTTTTCATCATTTTTGAACATGGGCTATAGCCCATACCGTACGGCATACTATAGCACGCCGTTTTTCATCATTTTTGAGGATTTGAAAAAAAAAAAAGAAAAAAAAAAACATGGGTTATAGCCCATCGTTTTTTTTAATTTTGGAAGAAAAAAAATGACCTCGTTTTTCATCATTTTTGAACATGGGCTATAGCCCATACCGTACGGCATACTATAGCACGCCGTTTTTCATCATTTTTGAGGATTTGAAAAAAAAAAAAAACAAAAAAAACATGGGTTATAGCCCATCGTTTTTTTTTATTTTGGAAGAAAAGAAATGACCTAGTTTTTCATCATTTTTGAACATGGGCTATAGCCCATACCGTACGGCATACTATAGCACGCCGTTTTTCATCATTTTTGAGGATTTGAAAAAAAAAAAAACAAAAAAAACATGGGTTATAGCCCATCGTTTTTTTTTATTTTGGAAGAAAAAAAATGACCTCGTTTTTCATAATTTTTGAACATGGGCTATAGCCCATACCGTACGGCATACTATAGCACGCCGTTTTTCATCATTTTTGAGGATTTTGAAAAAATGAAAAAATGAAAAAAGATGGGTTATAGCCCATCGTTTTTTGAATTTTTTTTATTGTATAGCAGTGGCTCACAGCCTCAGCCTGATTACCTCAAAAGTCTCATATCTCCCCTGAGCCATAGGCAGTTGCTTTGGCTTAGTGGTTAAGATGTTGGCCTTCAGTGCAGGTGACCTGTGTTCGATTCCTGGGTGTTACACTCTGATGAACGTGATTCTATGTTCAACTCTTGATTCTTTCAACTTTACTATCTGAAGGCTAACATACAAAAGATACAAAAGGGGTTATTCCGCACAGAGAGTTCATTTTCAAATCCCACTCTTCCTAAAGTTTAATGCTAGTTATTGAGCTTAATTTACTGCTATTCTAGCAGTGGCTCACAGCCTCAGCCTGATTACCTCAAAACTCTAATTGTCGTAGTGGTTAAGATGTTGGCTTTCCACGTGGGAGACCAGGGTTCGATTCCCGGCTGTTACACTATCATATAAAAGAAGACCTCAACAGCGCTAAGAAACATCTGATTAATATGATTCTGTGTTATTTAAACTTTACTAACTGAAGGCTAACGAACAAAAGATCACTTCAAAATTACCAGGAGACTTTGCCTGAGAGTGTCTGACTGATGGTGCAATGGTCTAATCATCAGGCTTTCAGTACAGACATTCCATGTTCAAGTCCTGTTCCTCCTACAGCTCAATGCTGCAGTAATTTGAACTTTTCAAGGCTTGAATGAAAAATAAAAACTCAAAAGCACCAGGAGACATGTGCTGAATGCCCAAAGGTGCCTTGGCGTAATGGTGTGGAGCGCTTGACCCGTTGCCTCTGCTACAGGCAGTTGGCAGGTTCAAGTCCCATGTCATGACATCAAGGTGCTGGAGGACCATCGGGAGAGGGTGCTCTCTCCCCCTGTTTCCTGAGATGTAACGGTTGGGGCTTATGTCTGAAAGAACCCTGTCCAGCTAACCTTTTACCATGAAAATGTCCAATTTAACATACTCTTACCACCTCTCAGTTTGCCCTTTTCCAACTGGCCTGGAAGCCAGACATAAAAGAGGGACTTTCCAACCAAGTTTTGGCCCAGTATGCAAATAGACAGACTATTCTTTCTGTCAGATGATGGGCCAAATTGCTATTTTATTTTTAAACGTTTGACCTAATTCTAATCTGTAAAATTTTAGGTGGACAGGGTTCTTTCAAACATAACCCCCAACTGCTACTTTTCAGGAAACAGGGGGAGAGAGCACCGTCTCCCGATGGTCCTCACTAGTACCTTGCATGGGACTTGAACCTGCAGGCAGGTGGTAGCAGAGGCTACCGATCAAGCACACCACACCATTGAGCTAAGGCACCTTGGGGCAATCAGCAGATGTCTCCTGGTGCTTATGAGTTTTTATTTTTTATTCTAGCCTTGAAAAATTCAAATTACTGCAGCATTGGTTGAGTATTAGTTTTGAACCAGTAACCTTTGGATTATGAACCTCAGATTTATCTTTTGAGCCACATCAGCATGTAAGGTACAATCGGGAACTTATATTTAACCAGCCGTTTAGAATTTAGATGGACAGTGAAAATGTTCTTCAGGAGAATTGAACCCGGAATGTTCTGCTTATAAACCCCAGGTTTATCTACGGTGCCACACTGGCATGTGAGGTACAATCGGGAACTTATATTTAACCATCCGTTTAGAATTTAGATGGACAGTTCTGTTTATAAACGTCTAAAACAAGTCTAAAAATAGACGTGTTTTAGACGTCTGTTTTGAGGATATGAAAAAAAAACAAAAAAAAACATGGGTTATAGCCCATCGTTTTTTGAAACTTTGAAAAAAAAAAAAAAAAACGTTTTTCATCATTTTTGAACATGGGCTATAGCCCATACCGTACGGCATACTATAGCACGCCGTTTTTCATCATTTTTGAGGATTTGAAAAAAATGAAAAAAAACAAAAAAAACATGGGTTATAGCCCATCGTTTTTTGAAATTTTGAAAAAGAAAAAAAAACTCGTTTTTCATCATTTTTGAACATGGGCTATAGCCCATACCGTACGGCATACTATAGCACGCCGTTTTTCATCATTTTTGAGGATTTAAAAAAAAAAAACAAAAAAAAAAACATGGGTTATAGCCCATCGTTTTTTGAAATTTTGAAAAAAAAAAAAAAAAAAACTCGTTTTTCATCATTTTTGAACATGGGCTATAGCCCATACCGTACGGCATACTATAGCACGCCGTTTTTCATCATTTTTGAGGATTTGAAAAAAAAAAAAAAAAAAAAACATGGGTTATAGCCCATCGTTTTTTGAAATTTCAAAAAAAAAAAATAACCTTGTTTTTCATCATTTTTGAACATGGGCTATAGCCCATACCGTACGGCATACTATAGCACGCCGTTTTTCATCATTTTTGAGGATTAAAAAAAAAAAAAAAAAAACATGGGTTATAGCCCATCGTTTTTTTTTATTTTGGAAGAAAAAAAATGACCTCGTTTTTCATAATTTTTGAACATGGGCTATAGCCCATACCGTACGGCATACTATAGCACGCCGTTTTTCATCATTTTTGAGGATTAAAAAAAAAAAAAAAAAAAAAAAACATGGGTTATAGCCCATCGTTTTTTTTTATTTTGGAAGAAAAAAAATGACCTCGTTTTTCATAATTTTTGAACATGGGCTATAGCCCATACCGTACGGCATACTATAGCACGCCGTTTTTCATCATTTTTGAGGATTTGAAAAAAACAAAAAACAAAAAAACATGGGTTATAGCCCATCGTTTTTTGAAATTTCGAAAAAAAAAAATAACCTTGTTTTTCATCATTTTTGAACATGGGCTATAGCCCATACCGTACGGCATACTATAGCACGCCGTTTTTCATCATTTTTGAGGATTAAAAAAAAAAAAAAAAAAAAAAAACATGGGTTATAGCCCATCGTTTTTTGAAATTTCGAAAAAAAAGAAAACCTTGTTTTTCATCATTTTTGAACATGGGCTATAGCCCATACCGTACGGCATACTATAGCACGCCGTTTTTCATCATTTTTGAGGATTTGAAAAAAAAAAAAAAAAAAAAAAACATGGGTTATAGCCCATCGTTTTTTTTAATTTTGGAAGAAAAAAAATGACCTCGTTTTTCATCATTTTTGAACATGGGCTATAGCCCATACCGTACGGCATACTATAGCATGCCGTTTTTCATCATTTTTGAGGATTTAAAAAAAAAAAAAAAAACAAAAAAACATGGGTTATAGCCCATCGTTTTTTTTAATTTTGGAAGAAAAAAAATGACCTCGTTTTTCATCATTTTTGAACATGGGCTATAGCCCATACCGTACGGCATACTATAGCACGCCGTTTTTCATCATTTTTGAGGATTTGAAAAAAAAAAAAAAAAAAAAAACATGGGTTATAGCCCATCGTTTTTTTTTATTTTGGAAGAAAAGAAATGACCTCGTTTTTCATCATTTTTGAACATGGGCTATAGCCCATACCGTATGGCATACTATAGCACGCCGTTTTTCATCATTTTTGAGGATTTGAAAAAAATGAAAAAAAACAAAAAAAACATGGGTTATAGCCCATCGTTTTTTGAAACTTTGAAAAAAAAAAAAAAAAACGTTTTTCATCATTTTTGAACATGGGCTATAGCCCATACCGTACGGCATACTATAGCACGCCGTTTTTCATCATTTTTGAGGATTTGAAAAAAATGAAAAAAAACAAAAAAAACATGGGTTATAGCCCATCGTTTTTTGAAACTTTGAAAAAAAAAAAAAAAAACGTTTTTCATCATTTTTGAACATGGGCTATAGCCCATACCGTACGGCATACTATAGCACGCCGTTTTTCATCATTTTTGAGGATTTGAAAAAAATGAAAAAAAACAAAAAAAACATGGGTTATAGCCCATCGTTTTTTGAAATTTTGAAAAAAAAAAAAAAACTCGTTTTTCATCATTTTTGAACATGGGCTATAGCCCATACCGTACGGCATACTATAGCACGCCGTTTTTCATCATTTTTGAGGATTTGAAAAAAAAACAACAAAAAAAAAAACATGGGTTATAGCCCATCGTTTTTTGAAATTTTGAAAAAAAAAAAAAAAAAACTCGTTTTTCATCATTTTTGAACATGGGCTATAGCCCATACCGTACGGCATACTATAGCACGCCGTTTTTCATCATTTTTGAGGATTTGAAAAAAAAAAAACAAAAAAAAACATGGGTTATAGCCCATCGTTTTTTGAAATTTCAAAAAAAAAAAATAACCTTGTTTTTCATCATTTTTGAACATGGGCTATAGCCCATACCGTACGGCATACTATAGCACGCCGTTTTTCATCATTTTTGAGGATTTGAAAAAAAAAAAAAAAAAAAAAAACATGGGTTATAGCCCATCGTTTTTTTTATTTTGGAAGAAAAAAAATGACCTCGTTTTTCATCATTTTTGAACATGGGCTATAGCCCATACCGTACGGCATACTATAGCACGCCGTTTTTCATCATTTTTGAGGATTTGAAAAAAAAAAAAAAAAAAAAAAACATGGGTTATAGCCCATCGTTTTTTTTTATTTTGGAAGAAAAGAAATGACCTCGTTTTTCATCATTTTTGAACATGGGCTATAGCCCATACCGTACGGCATACTATAGCACGCCGTTTTTCATCATTTTTGAGGATTTGAAAAAAAAAAAAAAAAAAAAAACATGGGTTATAGCCCATCGTTTTTTTTTATTTTGGAAGAAAAAAAATGACCTCGTTTTTCATAATTTTTTAACATGGGCTATAGCCCATACCGTACGGCATACTATAGCACGCCGTTTTTCATCATTTTTGAGGATTTGAAAAAAAAAAAAAAAAAAAAACATGGGTTATAGCCCATCGTTTTTTGAAATTTCGAAAAAAAAGAAAACCTTGTTTTTCATCATTTTTGAACATGGGCTATAGCCCATACCGTACGGCATACTATAGCACGCCGTTTTTCATCATTTTTGAGGATTTGAAAAAAAAAAAAAAAAAAAAAACATGGGTTATAGCCCATCGTTTTTTTTAATTTTGGAAGAAAACAAATGACCTCGTTTTTCATCATTTTTGAACATGGGCTATAGCCCATACCGTACGGCATACTATAGCACGCCGTTTTTCATCATTTTTGAGGATTAAAAAAAAAAAAAAAAAAAAAAAAAACATGGGTTATAGCCCATCGTTTTTTTTAATTTTGGAAGAAAAAAAATGACCTCGTTTTTCATCATTTTTGAACATGGGCTATAGCCCATACCGTACGGCATACTATAGCACGCCGTTTTTCATCATTTTTGAGGATTTGAAAAAAAAAAAAAAAAAAAAAACATGGGTTATAGCCCATCGTTTTTTTTTATTTTGGAAGAAAAGAAATGACCTCGTTTTTCATCATTTTTGAACATGGGCTATAGCCCATACCGTATGGCATACTATAGCACGCCGTTTTTCATCATTTTTGAGGATTTTGAAAAAATGAAAAAATGAAAAAAGATGGGTTATAGCCCATCGTTTTTTGAATTTTTTTTATTGTATAGCAGTGGCTCACAGCCTCAGCCTGATTACCTCAAAAGTCTCATATCTCCCCTGAGCCATAGGCAGTTGCTTTGGCTTAGTGGTTAAGATGTTGGCCTTCAGTGCAGGTGACCTGTGTTCGATTCCTGGGTGTTACACTCTGATGAACGTGATTCTATGTTCAACTCTTGATTCTTTCAACTTTACTATCTGAAGGCTAACATACAAAAGATACAAAAGGGGTTATTCCGCACAGAGAGTTCATTTTCAAATCCCACTCTTCCTAAAGTTTAATGCTAGTTATTGAGCTTAATTTACTGCTATTCTAGCAGTGGCTCACAGCCTCAGCCTGATTACCTCAAAACTCTAATTGTCGTAGTGGTTAAGATGTTGGCTTTCCACGTGGGAGACCAGGGTTCGATTCCCGGCTGTTACACTATCATATAAAAGAAGACCTCAACAGCGCTAAGAAACATCTGATTAATATGATTCTGTGTTATTTAAACTTTACTAACTGAAGGCTAACGAACAAAAGATCACTTCAAAATTACCAGGAGACTTTGCCTGAGAGTGTCTGACTGATGGTGCAATGGTCTAATCATCAGGCTTTCAGTACAGACATTCCATGTTCAAGTCCTGTTCCTCCTACAGCTCAATGCTGCAGTAATTTGAACTTTTCAAGGCTTGAATGAAAAATAAAAACTCAAAAGCACCAGGAGACATGTGCTGAATGCCCAAAGGTGCCTTGGCGTAATGGTGTGGAGCGCTTGACCCGTTGCCTCTGCTACAGGCAGTTGGCAGGTTCAAGTCCCATGTCATGACATCAAGGTGCTGGAGGACCATCGGGAGAGGGTGCTCTCTCCCCCTGTTTCCTGAGATGTAACGGTTGGGGCTTATGTCTGAAAGAACCCTGTCCAGCTAACCTTTTACCATGAAAATGTCCAATTTAACATACTCTTACCACCTCTCAGTTTGCCCTTTTCCAACTGGCCTGGAAGCCAGACATAAAAGAGGGACTTTCCAACCAAGTTTTGGCCCAGTATGCAAATAGACAGACTATTCTTTCTGTCAGATGATGGGCCAAATTGCTATTTTATTTTTAAACGTTTGACCTAATTCTAATCTGTAAAATTTTAGGTGGACAGGGTTCTTTCAAACATAACCCCCAACTGCTACTTTTCAGGAAACAGGGGGAGAGAGCACCGTCTCCCGATGGTCCTCACTAGTACCTTGCATGGGACTTGAACCTGCAGGCAGGTGGTAGCAGAGGCTACCGATCAAGCACACCACACCATTGAGCTAAGGCACCTTGGGGCAATCAGCAGATGTCTCCTGGTGCTTATGAGTTTTTATTTATTATTCTAGCCTTGAAAAATTCAAATTACTGCAGCATTGGTTGAGTATTAGTTTTGAACCAGTAACCTTTGGATTATGAACCTCAGATTTATCTTTTGAGCCACATCAGCATGTAAGGTACAATCGGGAACTTATATTTAACCAGCCGTTTAGAATTTAGATGGACAGTGAAAATGTTCTTCAGGAGAATTGAACCCGGAATGTTCTGCTTATAAACCCCAGGTTTATCTACGGTGCCACACTGGCATGTGAGGTACAATCGGGAACTTATATTTAACCATCCGTTTAGAATTTAGATGGACAGTTCTGTTTATAAACGTCTAAAACAAGTCTAAAAATAGACGTGTTTTAGACGTCTGTTTTGAGGATATGAAAAAAAAAAAAAAAAAAACATGGGTTATAGCCCATCGTTTTTTGAAACTTTGAAAAAAAAAAAAAAAAACGTTTTTCATCATTTTTGAACATGGGCTATAGCCCATACCGTACGGCATACTATAGCACGCCGTTTTTCATCATTTTTGAGGATTTGAAAAAAATGAAAAAAAACAAAAAAAACATGGGTTATAGCCCATCGTTTTTTGAAATTTTGAAAAAAAAAAAAAAACTCGTTTTTCATCATTTTTGAACATGGGCTATAGCCCATACCGTACGGCATACTATAGCACGCCGTTTTTCATCATTTTTGAGGATTTGAAAAAAAACAACAAAAAAAAAAACATGGGTTATAGCCCATCGTTTTTTGAAATTTTGAAAAAAAAAGAAAAAAAAACTCGTTTTTCATCATTTTTGAACATGGGCTATAGCCCATACCGTACGGCATACTATAGCACGCCGTTTTTCATCATTTTTGAGGATTTAAAAAAAAAAAAAAAAAAAAAACATGGGTTATAGCCCATCGTTTTTTGAAATTTCAAAAAAAAAAAAAAACCTTGTTTTTCATCATTTTTGAACATGGGCTATAGCCCATACCGTACGGCATACTATAGCACGCCGTTTTTCATCATTTTTGAGGATTTAAAAAAAAAAAAAAAAAAAAAAAACATGGGTTATAGCCCATCGTTTTTTTTTATTTTGGAAGAAAAAAAATGACCTCGTTTTTCATCATTTTTGAACATGGGCTATAGCCCATACCGTACGGCATACTATAGCACGCCGTTTTTCATCATTTTTGAGGATTTGAAAAAAAACAACAACAAAAAAAACATGGGTTATAGCCCATCGTTTTTTGAAATTTTGAAAAAAAAAAAAAAAAAACTCGTTTTTCATCATTTTTGAACATGGGCTATAGCCCATACCGTACGGCATACTATAGCACGCCGTTTTTCATCATTTTTGAGGATTTGAAAAAAAAAAAAAAAAAAAAACATGGGTTATAGCCAATCGTTTTTTGAAATTTCAAAAAAAAAAAAAACCTTGTTTTTCATCATTTTTGAACATGGGCTATAGCCCATACCGTACGGCATACTATAGCACGCCGTTTTTCATCATTTTTGAGGATTTGAAAAAAAAAAAAAAAAAAAAAAACATGGGTTATAGCCCATCGTTTTTTTTTATTTTGGAAGAAAAAAAATGACCTCGTTTTTCATCATTTTTGAACATGGGCTATAGCCCATACCGTACGGCATACTATAGCACGCCGTTTTTCATCATTTTTGAGGATTAAAAAAAAAAAAAAAAAAAAAAAACATGGGTTATAGCCCATCGTTTTTTTTTATTTTGGAAGAAAAAAAATGACCTCGTTTTTCATAATTTTTGAACATGGGCTATAGCCCATACCGTACGGCATACTATAGCACGCCGTTTTTCATCATTTTTGAGGATTAAAAAAAAAAAAAAAAAAAAAAAACATGGGTTATAGCCCATCGTTTTTTGAAATTTCGAAAAAAAAAAATAACCTTGTTTTTCATCATTTTTGAACATGGGCTATAGCCCATACCGTACGGCATACTATAGCACGCCGTTTTTCATCATTTTTGAGGATTTGAAAAAAAAAAAAAAAAAAAAAAACATGGGTTATAGCCCATCGTTTTTTTTAATTTTGGAAGAAAAAAAATGACCTCGTTTTTCATCATTTTTGAACATGGGCTATAGCCCATACCGTACGGCATACTATAGCACGCCGTTTTTCATCATTTTTGAGGATTTGAAAAAAAAAAAAGAAAAAAAAAAACATGGGTTATAGCCCATCGTTTTTTTTAATTTTGGAAGAAAAAAAATGACCTCGTTTTTCATCATTTTTGAACATGGGCTATAGCCCATACCGTACGGCATACTATAGCACGCCGTTTTTCATCATTTTTGAGGATTTGAAAAAAAAAAAAAAAAAAAAAAAACATGGGTTATAGCCCATCGTTTTTTTTTATTTTGGAAGAAAAGAAATGACCTCGTTTTTCATCATTTTTGAACATGGGCTATAGCCCATACCGTACGGCATACTATAGCACGCCGTTTTTCATCATTTTTGAGGATTTGAAAAAAAAAAAAAAAAAAAAAACATGGGTTATAGCCCATCGTTTTTTTTTATTTTGGAAGAAAAAAAATGACCTCGTTTTTCATAATTTTTGAACATGGGCTATAGCCCATACCGTACGGCATACTATAGCACGCCGTTTTTCATCATTTTTGAGGATTTGAAAAAAAAAAAAAAAAAAAAAACATGGGTTATAGCCCATCGTTTTTTGAAATTTCGAAAAAAAAAAATAACCTTGTTTTTCATCATTTTTGAACATGGGCTATAGCCCATACCGTACGGCATACTATAGCACGCCGTTTTTCATCATTTTTGAGGATTTGAAAAAAAAAAAAAAAAAAAAAAACATGGGTTATAGCCCATCGTTTTTTTAATTTTGGAAGAAAAAAAATGACCTCGTTTTTCATCATTTTTGAACATGGGCTATAGCCCATACCGTACGGCATACTATAGCACGCCGTTTTTCATCATTTTTGAGGATTTGAAAAAAAAAAAAAAAAAAAAAAAACATGGGTTATAGCCCATCGGTTTTTTTAATTTTGGAAGAAAAAAAATGACCTCGTTTTTCATCATTTTTGAACATGGGCTATAGCCCATACCGTACGGCATACTATAGCACGCCGTTTTTCATCATTTTTGAGGATTTGAAAACAAAAAACAAAAAAAAAACATGGGTTATAGCCCATCGTTTTTTTTTATTTTGGAAGAAAAGAAATGACCTTGTTTTTCATCATTTTTGAACATGGGCTATAGCCCATACCGTACGGCATACTATAGCACGCCGTTTTTCATCATTTTTGAGGATTTGAAAAAAAAAAAACAAAAAAAACATGGGTTATAGCCCATCGTTTTTTTTTATTTTGGAAGAAAAAAAATTACCTCGTTTTTCATAATTTTTGAACATGGGCTATAGCCCATACCGTACGGCATACTATAGCACGCCGTTTTTCATCATTTTTGAGGATTTGAAAAAAACAAAAAACAAAAAAACATGGGTTATAGCCCATCGTTTTTTGAAATTTCGAAAAAAAAAAATAACCTTGTTTTTCATCATTTTTGAACATGGGCTATAGCCCATACCGTACGGCATACTATAGCACGCCGTTTTTCATCATTTTTGAGGATTTGAAAAAAAACAACAACAAAAAAAACATGGGTTATAGCCCATCGTTTTTTTTTATTTTGGAAGAAAAAAAATGACCTCGTTTTTCATCATTTTTGAGGATTTAAAAAAAAAAAAAAAAAAAAAAAACATGGGTTATAGCCCATCGTTTTTTTTTATTTTGGAAGAAAAAAAATGACCTCGTTTTTCATCATTTTTGAACATGGGCTATAGCCCATACCGTACGGCATACTATAGCACGCCGTTTTTCATCATTTTTGAGGATTTGAAAAAAAACAACAACAAAAAAAACATGGGTTATAGCCCATCGTTTTTTGAAATTTTGAAAAAAAAAAAAAAAAAACTCGTTTTTCATCATTTTTGAACATGGGCTATAGCCCATACCGTACGGCATACTATAGCACGCCGTTTTTCATCATTTTTGAGGATTTGAAAAAAAAAAAAAAAAAAAAACATGGGTTATAGCCCATCGTTTTTTGAAATTTCAAAAAAAAAAAAAAACCTTGTTTTTCATCATTTTTGAACATGGGCTATAGCCCATACCGTACGGCATACTATAGCACGCCGTTTTTCATCATTTTTGAGGATTTGAAAAAAAAAAAAAAAAAAAAAAACATGGGTTATAGCCCATCGTTTTTTTTTATTTTGGAAGAAAAAAAATGACCTCGTTTTTCATCATTTTTGAACATGGGCTATAGCCCATACCGTACGGCATACTATAGCACGCCGTTTTTCATCATTTTTGAGGATTAAAAAAAAAAAAAAAAAAAAAAAACATGGGTTATAGCCCATCGTTTTTTTTTATTTTGGAAGAAAAAAAATGACCTCGTTTTTCATCATTTTTGAACATGGGCTATAGCCCATACCGTACGGCATACTATAGCACGCCGTTTTTC
The DNA here is from genome assembly GCF_964188405.1 of Protomyctophum parallelum. Classification (NCBI taxonomy): domain Eukaryota; kingdom Metazoa; phylum Chordata; class Actinopteri; order Myctophiformes; family Myctophidae; genus Protomyctophum; species Protomyctophum parallelum. The sequence continues at coordinate 35,798,735 of NC_139697.1, read as the reverse complement.
ATCATTTTTGAGGATTTAAAAAAAAAAAAAAAAAAAAAAACATGGGTTATAGCCCATCGTTTTTTGAAATTTCGAAAAAAAAAAATAACCTTGTTTTTCATCATTTTTGAACATGGGCTATAGCCCATACCGTACGGCATACTATAGCACGCCGTTTTTCATCATTTTTGAGGATTTGAAAAAAAAAAAAAAAAAAAAAAACATGGGTTATAGCCCATCGTTTTTTTTTATTTTGGAAGAAAAAAAATGACCTCGTTTTTCATCATTTTTGAACATGGGCTATAGCCCATACCGTACGGCATACTATAGCACGCCGTTTTTCATCATTTTTGAGGATTTGAAAAAAAAAAAAAAAAAAAAAACATGGGTTATAGCCCATCGTTTTTTTTAATTTTGGAAGAAAAAAAATGACCTCGTTTTTCATCATTTTTGAACATGGGCTATAGCCCATACCGTACGGCATACTATAGCACGCCGTTTTTCATCATTTTTGAGGATTTGAAAAAAAAAAAAGAAAAAAAAAAACATGGGTTATAGCCCATCGTTTTTTTTTATTTTGGAAGAAAAAAAATGACCTCGTTTTTCATAATTTTTGAACATGGGCTATAGCCCATACCGTACGGCATACTATAGCACGCCGTTTTTCATCATTTTTGAGGATTTGAAAAAAAAAAAAAAAAAAAAAACATGGGTTATAGCCCATCGTTTTTTGAAATTTCGAAAAAAAAAAATAACCTTGTTTTTCATCATTTTTGAACATGGGCTATAGCCCATACCGTACGGCATACTATAGCACGCCGTTTTTCATCATTTTTGAGGATTTGAAAAAAAAAAAAGAAAAAAAAAAACATGGGTTATAGCCCATCGTTTTTTTTTATTTTGGAAGAAAAAAAATGACCTCGTTTTTCATAATTTTTGAACATGGGCTATAGCCCATACCGTACGGCATACTATAGCACGCCGTTTTTCATCATTTTTGAGGATTTGAAAAAAAAAAAAAAAAAAAAAACATGGGTTATAGCCCATCGTTTTTTGAAATTTCGAAAAAAAAAAATAACCTTGTTTTTCATCATTTTTGAACATGGGCTATAGCCCATACCGTACGGCATACTATAGCACGCCGTTTTTCATCATTTTTGAGGATTTGAAAAAAAAACATGGGTTATAGCCCATCGTTTTTTTTAATTTTGGAAGAAAAAAAATGACCTCGTTTTTCATCATTTTTGAACATGGGCTATAGCCCATACCGTACGGCATACTATAGCACGCCGTTTTTCATCATTTTTGAGGATTTGAAAAAAAAAAAAGAAAAAAAAAAACATGGGTTATAGCCCATCGTTTTTTTTTATTTTGGAAGAAAAAAAATGACCTCGTTTTTCATAATTTTTGAACATGGGCTATAGCCCATACCGTACGGCATACTATAGCACGCCGTTTTTCATCATTTTTGAGGATTTGAAAAAAAAAAAAAAAAAAAAAACATGGGTTATAGCCCATCGTTTTTTGAAATTTCGAAAAAAAAAATAACCTTGTTTTTCATCATTTTTGAACATGGGCTATAGCCCATACCGTACGGCATACTATAGCACGCCGTTTTTCATCATTTTTGAGGATTTGAAAAAAAAAAAAAAGAAAAAAAAAAACATGGGTTATAGCCCATCGTTTTTTTTTATTTTGGAAGAAAAAAAATAACCTTGTTTTTCATCATTTTTGAACATGGGCTATAGCCCATACCGTACGGCATACTATAGCACGCCGTTTTTCATCATTTTTGAGGATTTAAAAAAAATAAAAAAAAAATAAACATGGGTTATAGCCCATCGTTTTTTTTTATTTTGGAAGAAAAAAAATGACCTCGTTTTTCATCATTTTTGAACATGGGCTATAGCCCATACCGTACGGCATACTATAGCACGCCGTTTTTCATCATTTTTGAGGATTAAAAAAAAAAAAAAAAAAAAAAAAACATGGGTTATAGCCCATCGTTTTTTTTTATTTTGGAAGAAAAAAAATGACCTCGTTTTTCATAATTTTTGAACATGGGCTATAGCCCATACCGTACGGCATACTATAGCACGCCGTTTTTCATCATTTTTGAGGATTTGAAAAAAACAAAAAACAAAAAAACATGGGTTATAGCCCATCGTTTTTTGAAATTTCGAAAAAAAAAAATAACCTTGTTTTTCATCATTTTTGAACATGGGCTATAGCCCATACCGTACGGCATACTATAGCACGCCGTTTTTCATCATTTTTGAGGATTTGAAAAAAAAAAAAAAAAAAAAAAACATGGGTTATAGCCCATCGTTTTTTTTTATTTTGGAAGAAAAAAAATGACCTCGTTTTTCATAATTTTTGAACATGGGCTATAGCCCATACCGTACGGCATACTATAGCACGCCGTTTTTCATCATTTTTGAGGATTTGAAAAAAAAAAAAAAAAAAAAAAAAAGGGTTATAGCCCATCGTTTTTTGAAATTTCGAAAAAAAAGAAAACCTTGTTTTTCATCATTTTTGAACATGGGCTATAGCCCATACCGTACGGCATACTATAGCACGCCGTTTTTCATCATTTTTGAGGATTTGAAAAAAAAAAAAAAAAAAAAAACATGGGTTATAGCCCATCGTTTTTTTTAATTTTGGAAGAAAAAAAATGACCTCGTTTTTCATCATTTTTGAACATGGGCTATAGCCCATACCGTACGGCATACTATAGCACGCCGTTTTTCATCATTTTTGAGGATTAAAAAAAAAAAAAAAAAAAAAAAAAACATGGGTTATAGCCCATCGTTTTTTTTAATTTTGGAAGAAAAAAAATGACCTCGTTTTTCATCATTTTTGAACATGGGCTATAGCCCATACCGTACGGCATACTATAGCACGCCGTTTTTCATCATTTTTGAGGATTTGAAAAAAGAAAAAAAAAAAAAAAACATGGGTTATAGCCCATCGTTTTTTTTTATTTTGGAAGAAAAGAAATTACCTCGTTTTTCATCATTTTTGAACATGGGCTATAGCCCATACCGTATGGCATACTATAGCACGCCGTTTTTCATCATTTTTGAGGATTTTGAAAAAATGAAAAAATTAAAAAAGATGGGTTATAGCCCATCGTTTTTTGAATTTTTTTTATTGTATAGCAGTGGCTCACAGCCTCAGCCTGATTACCTCAAAAGTCTCATATCTCCCCTGAGCCATAGGCAGTTGCTTTGGCTTAGTGGTTAAGATGTTGGCCTTCAGTGCAGGTGACCTGTGTTCGATTCCTGGGTGTTACACTCTGATGAACGTGATTCTATGTTCAACTCTTGATTCTTTCAACTTTACTATCTGAAGGCTAACATACAAAAGATACAAAAGGGGTTATTCCGCACAGAGAGTTCATTTTCAAATCCCACTCTTCCTAAAGTTTAATGCTAGTTATTGAGCTTAATTTACTGCTATTCTAGCAGTGGCTCACAGCCTCAGCCTGATTACCTCAAAACTCTAATTGTCGTAGTGGTTAAGATGTTGGCTTTCCACGTGGGAGACCAGGGTTCGATTCCCGGCTGTTACACTATCATATAAAAGAAGACCTCAACAGCGCTAAGAAACATCTGATTAATATGATTCTGTGTTATTTAAACTTTACTAACTGAAGGCTAACGAACAAAAGATCACTTCAAAATTACCAGGAGACTTTGCCTGAGAGTGTCTGACTGATGGTGCAATGGTCTAATCATCAGGCTTTCAGTACAGACATTCCATGTTCAAGTCCTGTTCCTCCTACAGCTCAATGCTGCAGTAATTTGAACTTTTCAAGGCTTGAATGAAAAATAAAAACTCAAAAGCACCAGGAGACATGTGCTGAATGCCCAAAGGCATACTATAGCACGCCGTTTTTCATCATTTTTGAGGATTAAAAAAAAAAAAAAAAAAAAAAAACATGGGTTATAGCCCATCGTTTTTTTTTATTTTGGAAGAAAAAAAATGACCTCGTTTTTCATAATTTTTGAACATGGGCTATAGCCCATACCGTACGGCATACTATAGCACGCCGTTTTTCATCATTTTTGAGGATTTGAAAAAAACAAAAAACAAAAAAACATGGGTTATAGCCCATCGTTTTTTGAAATTTCGAAAAAAAAAAATAACCTTGTTTTTCATCATTTTTGAACATGGGCTATAGCCCATACCGTACGGCATACTATAGCACGCCGTTTTTCATCATTTTTGAGGATTTGAAAAAAAAAAAAAAAAAAAAAAACATGGGTTATAGCCCATCGTTTTTTTTAATTTTGGAAGAAAAAAAATGACCTCGTTTTTCATCATTTTTGAACATGGGCTATAGCCCATACCGTACGGCATACTATAGCACGCCGTTTTTCATCATTTTTGAGGATTTGAAAAAAAAAAAAAAAAAAAAAAACATGGGTTATAGCCCATCGTTTTTTTTTATTTTGGAAGAAAAGAAATGACCTCGTTTTTCATCATTTTTGAACATGGGCTATAGCCCATACCGTACGGCATACTATAGCACGCCGTTTTTCATCATTTTTGAGGATTAAAAAAAAAAAAAAAAAAAAAAAACATGGGTTATAGCCCATCGTTTTTTTTTATTTTGGAAGAAAAAAAATGACCTCGTTTTTCATAATTTTTGAACATGGGCTATAGCCCATACCGTACGGCATACTATAGCACGCCGTTTTTCATCATTTTTGAGGATTTGAAAAAAAAAAAAAAAAAAAAAAAAAGGGTTATAGCCCATCGTTTTTTGAAATTTCGAAAAAAAAGAAAACCTTGTTTTTCATCATTTTTGAACATGGGCTATAGCCCATACCGTACGGCATACTATAGCACGCCGTTTTTCATCATTTTTGAGGATTTGAAAAAAAAAAAAAAAAACAAAACATGGGTTATAGCCCATCGTTTTTTTTAATTTTGGAAGAAAAAAAATGACCTCGTTTTTCATCATTTTTGAACATGGGCTATAGCCCATACCGTACGGCATACTATAGCACGCCGTTTTTCATCATTTTTGAGGATTAAAAAAAAAAAAAAAAAAAAAAAAAACATGGGTTATAGCCCATCGTTTTTTTTAATTTTGGAAGAAAAAAAATGACCTCGTTTTTCATAATTTTTGAACATGGGCTATAGCCCATACCGTACGGCATACTATAGCACGCCGTTTTTCATCATTTTTGAGGATTTGAAAAAAACAAAAAACAAAAAAACATGGGTTATAGCCCATCGTTTTTTGAAATTTCGAAAAAAAAAAATAACCTTGTTTTTCATCATTTTTGAACATGGGCTATAGCCCATACCGTACGGCATACTATAGCACGCCGTTTTTCATCATTTTTGAGGATTTGAAAAAAAAAAAAAAAAAAAAAAACATGGGTTATAGCCCATCGTTTTTTTTAATTTTGGAAGAAAAAAAATGACCTCGTTTTTCATCATTTTTGAACATGGGCTATAGCCCATACCGTACGGCATACTATAGCACGCCGTTTTTCATCATTTTTGAGGATTTGAAAAAAAAAAAAAAAAAAAAAAACATGGGTTATAGCCCATCGTTTTTTTTTATTTTGGAAGAAAAGAAATGACCTCGTTTTTCATCATTTTTGAACATGGGCTATAGCCCATACCGTACGGCATACTATAGCACGCCGTTTTTCATCATTTTTGAGGATTTAAAAAAAAAAAAAAAAAAAAAAACATGGGTTATAGCCCATCGTTTTTTTTTATTTTGGAAGAAAAAAAATGACCTCGTTTTTCATAATTTTTGAACATGGGCTATAGCCCATACCGTACGGCATACTATAGCACGCCGTTTTTCATCATTTTTGAGGATTTGAAAAAAAAAAAAAAAAAAAAAAAAAGGGTTATAGCCCATCGTTTTTTGAAATTTCGAAAAAAAAGAAAACCTTGTTTTTCATCATTTTTGAACATGGGCTATAGCCCATACCGTACGGCATACTATAGCACGCCGTTTTTCATCATTTTTGAGGATTTGAAAAAAAAAAACAAAAACAAAACATGGGTTATAGCCCATCGTTTTTTTTAATTTTGGAAGAAAAAAAATGACCTCGTTTTTCATCATTTTTGAACATGGGCTATAGCCCATACCGTACGGCATACTATAGCACGCCGTTTTTCATCATTTTTGAGGATTAAAAAAAAAAAAAAAAAAAAAAAAACATGGGTTATAGCCCATCGTTTTTTTTAATTTTGGAAGAAAAAAAATGACCTCGTTTTTCATCATTTTTGAACATGGGCTATAGCCCATACCGTACGGCATACTATAGCACGCCGTTTTTCATCATTTTTGAGGATTTGAAAAAAAAAAAAAAAAAAAAAACATGGGTTATAGCCCATCGTTTTTTTTTATTTTGGAAGAAAAGAAATGACCTCGTTTTTCATCATTTTTGAACATGGGCTATAGCCCATACCGTATGGCATACTATAGCACGCCGTTTTTCATCATTTTTGAGGATTTTGAAAAAATGAAAAAATGAAAAAAGATGGGTTATAGCCCATCGTTTTTTGAATTTTTTTTATTGTATAGCAGTGGCTCACAGCCTCAGCCTGATTACCTCAAAAGTCTCATATCTCCCCTGAGCCATAGGCAGTTGCTTTGGCTTAGTGGTTAAGATGTTGGCCTTCAGTGCAGGTGACCTGTGTTCGATTCCTGGGTGTTACACTCTGATGAACGTGATTCTATGTTCAACTCTTGATTCTTTCAACTTTACTATCTGAAGGCTAACATACAAAAGATACAAAAGGGGTTATTCCGCACAGAGAGTTCATTTTCAAATCCCACTCTTCCTAAAGTTTAATGCTAGTTATTGAGCTTAATTTACTGCTATTCTAGCAGTGGCTCACAGCCTCAGCCTGATTACCTCAAAACTCTAATTGTCGTAGTGGTTAAGATGTTGGCTTTCCACGTGGGAGACCAGGGTTCGATTCCCGGCTGTTACACTATCATATAAAAGAAGACCTCAACAGCGCTAAGAAACATCTGATTAATATGATTCTGTGTTATTTAAACTTTACTAACTGAAGGCTAACGAACAAAAGATCACTTCAAAATTACCAGGAGACTTTGCCTGAGAGTGTCTGACTGATGGTGCAATGGTCTAATCATCAGGCTTTCAGTACAGACATTCCATGTTCAAGTCCTGTTCCTCCTACAGCTCAATGCTGCAGTAATTTGAACTTTTCAAGGCTTGAATGAAAAATAAAAACTCAAAAGCACCAGGAGACATGTGCTGAATGCCCAAAGGCATACTATAGCACGCCGTTTTTCATCATTTTTGAGGATTAAAAAAAAAAAAAAAAAAAAAAAACATGGGTTATAGCCCATCGTTTTTTTTTATTTTGGAAGAAAAAAAATGACCTCGTTTTTCATAATTTTTGAACATGGGCTATAGCCCATACCGTACGGCATACTATAGCACGCCGTTTTTCATCATTTTTGAGGATTTGAAAAAAACAAAAAACAAAAAAACATGGGTTATAGCCCATCGTTTTTTGAAATTTCGAAAAAAAAAAATAACCTTGTTTTTCATCATTTTTGAACATGGGCTATAGCCCATACCGTACGGCATACTATAGCACGCCGTTTTTCATCATTTTTGAGGATTTGAAAAAAAAAAAAAAAAAAAAACATGGGTTATAGCCCATCGTTTTTTTTAATTTTGGAAGAAAAAAAATGACCTCGTTTTTCATCATTTTTGAACATGGGCTATAGCCCATACCGTACGGCATACTATAGCACGCCGTTTTTCATCATTTTTGAGGATTTGAAAAAAAAAAAAAAAAAAAAAAACATGGGTTATAGCCCATCGTTTTTTTTTATTTTGGAAGAAAAGAAATGACCTCGTTTTTCATCATTTTTGAACATGGGCTATAGCCCATACCGTACGGCATACTATAGCACGCCGTTTTTCATCATTTTTGAGGATTTAAAAAAAAAAAAAAAAAAAAAAACATGGGTTATAGCCCATCGTTTTTTTTTATTTTGGAAGAAAAAAAATGACCTCGTTTTTCATAATTTTTGAACATGGGCTATAGCCCATACCGTACGGCATACTATAGCACGCCGTTTTTCATCATTTTTGAGGATTTGAAAAAAAAAAAAAAAAAAAAAAAAAGGGTTATAGCCCATCGTTTTTTGAAATTTCGAAAAAAAAGAAAACCTTGTTTTTCATCATTTTTGAACATGGGCTATAGCCCATACCGTACGGCATACTATAGCACGCCGTTTTTCATCATTTTTGAGGATTTGAAAAAAAAAAAAAAAAAAAAAACATGGGTTATAGCCCATCGTTTTTTTTAATTTTGGAAGAAAAAAAATGACCTCGTTTTTCATCATTTTTGAACATGGGCTATAGCCCATACCGTACGGCATACTATAGCACGCCGTTTTTCATCATTTTTGAGGATTAAAAAAAAAAAAAAAAAAAAAAAAAACATGGGTTATAGCCCATCGTTTTTTTTAATTTTGGAAGAAAAAAAATGACCTCGTTTTTCATCATTTTTGAACATGGGCTATAGCCCATACCGTACGGCATACTATAGTACGCCGTTTTTCATCATTTTTGAGGATTTGAAAAAAAAAAAAAAAAAAAAAACATGGGTTATAGCCCATCGTTTTTTTTTATTTTGGAAGAAAAGAAATGACCTCGTTTTTCATCATTTTTGAACATGGGCTATAGCCCATACCGTATGGCATACTATAGCACGCCGTTTTTCATCATTTTTGAGGATTTTGAAAAAATGAAAAAATGAAAAAAGATGGGTTATAGCCCATCGTTTTTTGAATTTTTTTTATTGTATAGCAGTGGCTCACAGCCTCAGCCTGATTACCTCAAAAGTCTCATATCTCCCCTGAGCCATAGGCAGTTGCTTTGGCTTAGTGGTTAAGATGTTGGCCTTCAGTGCAGGTGACCTGTGTTCGATTCCTGGGTGTTACACTCTGATGAACGTGATTCTATGTTCAACTCTTGATTCTTTCAACTTTACTATCTGAAGGCTAACATACAAAAGATACAAAAGGGGTTATTCCGCACAGAGAGTTCATTTTCAAATCCCACTCTTCCTAAAGTTTAATGCTAGTTATTGAGCTTAATTTACTGCTATTCTAGCAGTGGCTCACAGCCTCAGCCTGATTACCTCAAAACTCTAATTGTCGTAGTGGTTAAGATGTTGGCTTTCCACGTGGGAGACCAGGGTTCGATTCCCGGCTGTTACACTATCATATAAAAGAAGACCTCAACAGCGCTAAGAAACATCTGATTAATATGATTCTGTGTTATTTAAACTTTACTAACTGAAGGCTAACGAACAAAAGATCACTTCAAAATTACCAGGAGACTTTGCCTGAGAGTGTCTGACTGATGGTGCAATGGTCTAATCATCAGGCTTTCAGTACAGACATTCCATGTTCAAGTCCTGTTCCTCCTACAGCTCAATGCTGCAGTAATTTGAACTTTTCAAGGCTTGAATGAAAAATAAAAACTCAAAAGCACCAGGAGACATGTGCTGAATGCCCAAAGGTGCCTTGGCGTAATGGTGTGGAGCGCTTGACCCGTTGCCTCTGCTACAGGCAGTTGGCAGGTTCAAGTCCCATGTCATGACATCAAGGTGCTGGAGGACCATCGGGAGAGGGTGCTCTCTCCCCCTGTTTCCTGAGATGTAACGGTTGGGGCTTATGTCTGAAAGAACCCTGTCCAGCTAACCTTTTACCATGAAAATGTCCAATTTAACATACTCTTACCACCTCTCAGTTTGCCCTTTTCCAACTGGCCTGGAAGCCAGACATAAAAGAGGGACTTTCCAACCAAGTTTTGGCCCAGTATGCAAATAGACAGACTATTCTTTCTGTCAGATGATGGGCCAAATTGCTATTTTATTTTTAAACGTTTGACCTAATTCTAATCTGTAAAATTTTAGGTGGACAGGGTTCTTTCAAACATAACCCCCAACTGCTACTTTTCAGGAAACAGGGGGAGAGAGCACCGTCTCCCGATGGTCCTCACTAGTACCTTGCATGGGACTTGAACCTGCAGGCAGGTGGTAGCAGAGGCTACCGATCAAGCACACCACACCATTGAGCTAAGGCACCTTGGGGCAATCAGCAGATGTCTCCTGGTGCTTATGAGTTTTTATTTTTTATTCTAGCCTTGAAAAATTCAAATTACTGCAGCATTGGTTGAGTATTAGTTTTGAACCAGTAACCTTTGGATTATGAACCTCAGATTTATCTTTTGAGCCACATCAGCATGTAAGGTACAATCGGGAACTTATATTTAACCAGCCGTTTAGAATTTAGATGGACAGTGAAAATGTTCTTCAGGAGAATTGAACCCGGAATGTTCTGCTTATAAACCCCAGGTTTATCTACGGTGCCACACTGGCATGTGAGGTACAATCGGGAACTTATATTTAACCATCCGTTTAGAATTTAGATGGACAGTTCTGTTTATAAACGTCTAAAACAAGTCTAAAAATAGACGTGTTTTAGACGTCTGTTTTGAGGATATGAAAAAAAAAAAAAAAAAAACATGGGTTATAGCCCATCGTTTTTTGAAACTTTGAAAAAAAAAAAAAAAAACGTTTTTCATCATTTTTGAACATGGGCTATAGCCCATACCGTACGGCATACTATAGCACGCCGTTTTTCATCATTTTTGAGGATTTGAAAAAAATGAAAAAAAACAAAAAAAACATGGGTTATAGCCCATCGTTTTTTGAAATTTTGAAAAAAAAAAAAAAACTCGTTTTTCATCATTTTTGAACATGGGCTATAGCCCATACCGTACGGCATACTATAGCACGCCGTTTTTCATCATTTTTGAGGATTTGAAAAAAAACAACAAAAAAAAAAACATGGGTTATAGCCCATCGTTTTTTGAAATTTCAAAAAAAAAACCTTGTTTTTCATCATTTTTGAACATGGGCTATAGCCCATACCGTACGGCATACTATAGCACGCCGTTTTTCATCATTTTTGAGGATTTGAAAAAAAAAAAAAAAAAAAAAAACATGGGTTATAGCCCATCGTTTTTTTTTATTTTGGAAGAAAAAAAATGACCTCGTTTTTCATCATTTTTGAACATGGGCTATAGCCCATACCGTACGGCATACTATAGCACGCCGTTTTTCATCATTTTTGAGGATTTGAAAAAAAACAACAAAAAAAAAAACATGGGTTATAGCCCATCGTTTTTTGAAATTTTGAAAAAAAAAAAAAAAAAACTCGTTTTTCATCATTTTTGAACATGGGCTATAGCCCATACCGTACGGCATACTATAGCACGCCGTTTTTCATCATTTTTGAGGATTTGAAAAAAAAAAAAAAAAAAAAACATGGGTTATAGCCCATCGTTTTTTGAAATTTCAAAAAAAAAAAATAACCTTGTTTTTCATCATTTTTGAACATGGGCTATAGCCCATACCGTACGGCATACTATAGCACGCCGTTTTTCATCATTTTTGAGGATTTGAAAAAAAAAAAAAAAAAAAAAAACATGGGTTATAGCCCATCGTTTTTTTTTATTTTGGAAGAAAAAAAATGACCTCGTTTTTCATCATTTTTGAACATGGGCTATAGCCCATACCGTACGGCATACTATAGCACGCCGTTTTTCATCATTTTTGAGGATTAAAAAAAAACAAAAAAAAAAAAAACATGGGTTATAGCCCATCGTTTTTTTTTATTTTGGAAGAAAAAAAATGACCTCGTTTTTCATCATTTTTGAACATGGGCTATAGCCCATACCGTACGGCATACTATAGCACGCCGTTTTTCATCATTTTTGAGGATTTGAAAAAAAAAAAAAAAAAAAAAACATGGGTTATAGCCCATCGTTTTTTTTTATTTTGGAAGAAAAGAAATGACCTCGTTTTTCATCATTTTTTAACATGGGCTATAGCCCATACCGTATGGCATACTATAGCACGCCGTTTTTCATCATTTTTGAGGATTTTGAAAAAATGAAAAAATGAAAAAAGATGGGTTATAGCCCATCGTTTTTTGAATTTTTTTTATTGTATAGCAGTGGCTCACAGCCTCAGCCTGATTACCTCAAAAGTCTCATATCTCCCCTGAGCCATAGGCAGTTGCTTTGGCTTAGTGGTTAAGATGTTGGCCTTCAGTGCAGGTGACCTGTGTTCGATTCCTGGGTGTTACACTCTGATGAACGTGATTCTATGTTCAACTCTTGATTCTTTCAACTTTACTATCTGAAGGCTAACATACAAAAGATACAAAAGGGGTTATTCCGCACAGAGAGTTCATTTTCAAATCCCACTCTTCCTAAAGTTTAATGCTAGTTATTGAGCTTAATTTACTGCTATTCTAGCAGTGGCTCACAGCCTCAGCCTGATTACCTCAAAACTCTAATTGTCGTAGTGGTTAAGATGTTGGCTTTCCACGTGGGAGACCAGGGTTCGATTCCCGGCTGTTACACTATCATATAAAAGAAGACCTCAACAGCGCTAAGAAACATCTGATTAATATGATTCTGTGTTATTTAAACTTTACTAACTGAAGGCTAACGAACAAAAGATCACTTCAAAATTACCAGGAGACTTTGCCTGAGAGTGTCTGACTGATGGTGCAATGGTCTAATCATCAGGCTTTCAGTACAGACATTCCATGTTCAAGTCCTGTTCCTCCTACAGCTCAATGCTGCAGTAATTTGAACTTTTCAAGGCTTGAATGAAAAATAAAAACTCAAAAGCACCAGGAGACATGTGCTGAATGCCCAAAGGTGCCTTGGCGTAATGGTGTGGAGCGCTTGACCCGTTGCCTCTGCTACAGGCAGTTGGCAGGTTCAAGTCCCATGTCATGACATCAAGGTGCTGGAGGACCATCGGGAGAGGGTGCTCTCTCCCCCTGTTTCCTGAGATGTAACGGTTGGGGCTTATGTCTGAAAGAACCCTGTCCAGCTAACCTTTTACCATGAAAATGTCCAATTTAACATACTCTTACCACCTCTCAGTTTGCCCTTTTCCAACTGGCCTGGAAGCCAGACATAAAAGAGGGACTTTCCAACCAAGTTTTGGCCCAGTATGCAAATAGACAGACTATTCTTTCTGTCAGATGATGGGCCAAATTGCTATTTTATTTTTAAACGTTTGACCTAATTCTAATCTGTAAAATTTTAGGTGGACAGGGTTCTTTCAAACATAACCCCCAACTGCTACTTTTCAGGAAACAGGGGGAGAGAGCACCGTCTCCCGATGGTCCTCACTAGTACCTTGCATGGGACTTGAACCTGCAGGCAGGTGGTAGCAGAGGCTACCGATCAAGCACACCACACCATTGAGCTAAGGCACCTTGGGGCAATCAGCAGATGTCTCCTGGTGCTTATGAGTTTTTATTTTTTATTCTAGCCTTGAAAAATTCAAATTACTGCAGCATTGGTTGAGTATTAGTTTTGAACCAGTAACCTTTGGATTATGAACCTCAGATTTATCTTTTGAGCCACATCAGCATGTAAGGTACAATCGGGAACTTATATTTAACCAGCCGTTTAGAATTTAGATGGACAGTGAAAATGTTCTTCAGGAGAATTGAACCCGGAATGTTCTGCTTATAAACCCCAGGTTTATCTACGGTGCCACACTGGCATGTGAGGTACAATCGGGAACTTATATTTAACCATCCGTTTAGAATTTAGATGGACAGTTCTGTTTATAAACGTCTAAAACAAGTCTAAAAATAGACGTGTTTTAGACGTCTGTTTTGAGGATATGAAAAAAAAAAAAAAAAAACATGGGTTATAGCCCATCGTTTTTTGAAACTTTGAAAAAAAAAAAAAACGTTTTTCATCATTTTTGAACATGGGCTATAGCCCATACCGTACGGCATACTATAGCACGCCGTTTTTCATCATTTTTGAGGATTTGAAAAAAATGAAAAAAAACAAAAAAAACATGGGTTATAGCCCATCGTTTTTTGAAATTTTGAAAAAAAAAAAAAAACTCGTTTTTCATCATTTTTGAACATGGGCTATAGCCCATACCGTACGGCATACTATAGCACGCCGTTTTTCATCATTTTTGAGGATTTGAAAAAAAACAACAAAAAAAAAAACATGGGTTATAGCCCATCGTTTTTTGAAATTTTGAAAAAAAAAAAAAAAAAACTTGTTTTTCATCATTTTTGAACATGGGCTATAGCCCATACCGTACGGCATACTATAGCACGCCGTTTTTCATCATTTTTGAGGATTTGAAAAAAAAAAAAAAAAAAAAAACATGGGTTATAGCCCATCGTTTTTTGAAATTTCAAAAAAAAAACCTTGTTTTTCATCATTTTTGAACATGGGCTATAGCCCATACCGTACGGCATACTATAGCACGCCGTTTTTCATCATTTTTGAGGATTTGAAAAAAAAAAAAAAAAAAAAAAACATGGGTTATAGCCCATCGTTTTTTTTTATTTTGGAAGAAAAAAAATGACCTCGTTTTTCATCATTTTTGAACATGGGCTATAGCCCATACCGTACGGCATACTATAGCACGCCGTTTTTCATCATTTTTGAGGATTTGAAAAAAAACAACAAAAAAAAAACATGGGTTATAGCCCATCGTTTTTTGAAATTTTGAAAAAAAAAAAAAAAAAACTCGTTTTTCATCATTTTTGAACATGGGCTATAGCCCATACCGTACGGCATACTATAGCACGCCGTTTTTCATCATTTTTGAGGATTTGAAAAAAAAAAAAAAAAAAAAACATGGGTTATAGCCCATCGTTTTTTGAAATTTCAAAAAAAAAATAACCTTGTTTTTCATCATTTTTGAACATGGGCTATAGCCCATACCGTACGGCATACTATAGCACGCCGTTTTTCATCATTTTTGAGGATTTGAAAAAAAAAAAAAAAAAAAAAAACATGGGTTATAGCCCATCGTTTTTTTTATTTTGGAAGAAAAAAAATGACCTCGTTTTTCATCATTTTTGAACATGGGCTATAGCCCATACCGTACGGCATACTATAGCACGCCGTTTTTCATCATTTTTGAGGATTAAAAAAAAAAAAAAAAAAAAAAACATGGGTTATAGCCCATCGTTTTTTTTTATTTTGGAAGAAAAAAAATGACCTCGTTTTTCATAATTTTTGAACATGGGCTATAGCCCATACCGTACGGCATACTATAGCACGCCGTTTTTCATCATTTTTGAGGATTTGAAAAAAAAAAAAAAAAAAAAAACATGGGTTATAGCCCATCGTTTTTTGAAATTTCGAAAAAAAAAAATAACCTTGTTTTTCATCATTTTTGAACATGGGCTATAGCCCATACCGTACGGCATACTATAGCACGCCGTTTTTCATCATTTTTGAGGATTTGAAAAAAAAAAAAGAAAAAAAAAAACATGGGTTATAGCCCATCGTTTTTTTTAATTTTGGAAGAAAAAAAATGACCTCGTTTTTCATCATTTTTGAACATGGGCTATAGCCCATACCGTACGGCATACTATAGCACGCCGTTTTTCATCATTTTTGAGGATTTGAAAAAAAAAAAAAAAAAAAAAAAACATGGGTTATAGCCCATCGTTTTTTTTTATTTTGGAAGAAAAGAAATGACCTCGTTTTTCATCATTTTTGAACATGGGCTATAGCCCATACCGTACGGCATACTATAGCACGCCGTTTTTCATCATTTTTGAGGATTTGAAAAAAAAAAAAAAAAAAAAAACATGGGTTATAGCCCATCGTTTTTTTTTATTTTGGAAGAAAAAAAATGACCTCGTTTTTCATAATTTTTGAACATGGGCTATAGCCCATACCGTACGGCATACTATAGCACGCCGTTTTTCATCATTTTTGAGGATTTGAAAAAAAAAACAAAAAAAAAAACATGGGTTATAGCCCATCGTTTTTTGAAATTTCGAAAAAAAAAAATAACCTTGTTTTTCATCATTTTTGAACATGGGCTATAGCCCATACCGTACGGCATACTATAGCACGCCGTTTTTCATCATTTTTGAGGATTTGAAAAAAAAAAAAAAAAAAAAAAACATGGGTTATAGCCCATCGTTTTTTTTAATTTTGGAAGAAAAAAAATGACCTCGTTTTTCATCATTTTTGAACATGGGCTATAGCCCATACCGTACGGCATACTATAGCACGCCGTTTTTCATCATTTTTGAGGATTTGAAAAAAAAAAAAAAAAAAAAAAAACATGGGTTATAGCCCATCGGTTTTTTTAATTTTGGAAGAAAAAAAATGACCTCGTTTTTCATCATTTTTGAACATGGGCTATAGCCCATACCGTACGGCATACTATAGCACGCCGTTTTTCATCATTTTTGAGGATTTGAAAAAAAAAAAACAAAAAAAAACATGGGTTATAGCCCATCGTTTTTTTTTATTTTGGAAGAAAAGAAATGACCTTGTTTTTCATCATTTTTGAACATGGGCTATAGCCCATACCGTACGGCATACTATAGCACGCCGTTTTTCATCATTTTTGAGGATTTAAAAAAAAAAAAAAAAAAAAAAACATGGGTTATAGCCCATCGTTTTTTTTTATTTTGGAAGAAAAAAAATGACCTCGTTTTTCATCATTTTTGAACATGGGCTATAGCCCATACCGTACGGCATACTATAGCACGCCGTTTTTCATCATTTTTGAGGATTAAAAAAAAAAAAAAAAAAAAAAAACATGGGTTATAGCCCATCGTTTTTTTTTATTTTGGAAGAAAAAAAATGACCTCGTTTTTCATAATTTTTGAACATGGGCTATAGCCCATACCGTACGGCATACTATAGCACGCCGTTTATCATCATTTTTGAGGATTTGAAAAAAAAAAAAAAAAAAAAAACATGGGTTATAGCCCATCGTTTTTTGAAATTTCGAAAAAAAAAAATAACCTTGTTTTTCATCATTTTTGAACATGGGCTATAGCCCATACCGTACGGCATACTATAGCACGCCGTTTTTCATCATTTTTGAGGATTTGAAAAAAAAAAAAAAAAAAAAAAACATGGGTTATAGCCCATCGTTTTTTTTAATTTTGGAAGAAAAAAAATGACCTCGTTTTTCATCATTTTTGAACATGGGCTATAGCCCATACCGTACGGCATACTATAGCACGCCGTTTTTCATCATTTTTGAGGATTTGAAAAAAAAAAAAGAAAAAAAAAAACATGGGTTATAGCCCATCGTTTTTTTTAATTTTGGAAGAAAAAAAATGACCTCGTTTTTCATCATTTTTGAACATGGGCTATAGCCCATACCGTACGGCATACTATAGCACGCCGTTTTTCATCATTTTTGAGGATTTGAAAAAAAACAAAAAACAAAAAAACATGGGTTATAGCCCATCGTTTTTTTTTATTTTGGAAGAAAAGAAATGACCTCGTTTTTCATCATTTTTGAACATGGGCTATAGCCCATACCGTACGGCATACTATAGCACGCCGTTTTTCATCATTTTTGAGGATTTGAAAAAAAAAAAAAAAAAAAAAACATGGGTTATAGCCCATCGTTTTTTTTTATTTTGGAAGAAAAAAAATGACCTCGTTTTTCATAATTTTTGAACATGGGCTATAGCCCATACCGTACGGCATACTATAGCACGCCGTTTTTCATCATTTTTGAGGATTTGAAAAAAAAAAAAAAAAAAAAAACATGGGTTATAGCCCATCGTTTTTTGAAATTTCGGAAAAAAAAAATAACCTTGTTTTTCATCATTTTTGAACATGGGCTATAGCCCATACCGTACGGCATACTATAGCACGCCGTTTTTCATCATTTTTGAGGATTTGAAAAAAAAAAAAAAAAAAAAAAACATGGGTTATAGCCCATCGTTTTTTTTAATTTTGGAAGAAAAAAAATGACCTCGTTTTTCATCATTTTTGAACATGGGCTATAGCCCATACCGTACGGCATACTATAGCACGCCGTTTTTCATCATTTTTGAGGATTAAAAAAAAAAAAAAAAAAAAAAACATGGGTTATAGCCCATCGTTTTTTTTTATTTTGGAAGAAAAAAAATGACCTCGTTTTTCATAATTTTTGAACATGGGCTATAGCCCATACCGTACGGCATACTATAGCACGCCGTTTATCATCATTTTTGAGGATTTGAAAAAAAAAACAAAAAAAAAAACATGGGTTATAGCCCATCGTTTTTTGAAATTTCGAAAAAAAAAAATAACCTTGTTTTTCATCATTTTTGAACATGGGCTATAGCCCATACCGTACGGCATACTATAGCACGCCGTTTTTCATCATTTTTGAGGATTTGAAAAAAAAAAAAAAAAAAAAAAACATGGGTTATAGCCCATCGTTTTTTTTAATTTTGGAAGAAAAAAAATGACCTCGTTTTTCATCATTTTTGAACATGGGCTATAGCCCATACCGTACGGCATACTATAGCACGCCGTTTTTCATCATTTTTGAGGATTTGAAAAAAAAAAAAAAAAAAAAAAAACATGGGTTATAGCCCATCGGTTTTTTTAATTTTGGAAGAAAAAAAATGACCTCGTTTTTCATCATTTTTGAACATGGGCTATAGCCCATACCGTACGGCATACTATAGCACGCCGTTTTTCATCATTTTTGAGGATTTGAAAAAAAAAAAACAAAAAAAAACATGGGTTATAGCCCATCGTTTTTTTTTATTTTGGAAGAAAAGAAATGACCTTGTTTTTCATCATTTTTGAACATGGGCTATAGCCCATACCGTACGGCATACTATAGCACGCCGTTTTTCATCATTTTTGAGGATTTAAAAAAAAAAAAAAAAAAAAAAAACATGGGTTATAGCCCATCGTTTTTTTTTATTTTGGAAGAAAAAAAATGACCTCGTTTTTCATCATTTTTGAACATGGGCTATAGCCCATACCGTACGGCATACTATAGCACGCCGTTTTTCATCATTTTTGAGGATTAAAAAAAAAAAAAAAAAAAAAAAACATGGGTTATAGCCCATCGTTTTTTTTTATTTTGGAAGAAAAAAAATGACCTCGTTTTTCATAATTTTTGAACATGGGCTATAGCCCATACCGTACGGCATACTATAGCACGCCGTTTATCATCATTTTTGAGGATTTGAAAAAAAAAAAAAAAAAAAAAACATGGGTTATAGCCCATCGTTTTTTGAAATTTCGAAAAAAAAAAATAACCTTGTTTTTCATCATTTTTGAACATGGGCTATAGCCCATACCGTACGGCATACTATAGCACGCCGTTTTTCATCATTTTTGAGGATTTGAAAAAAAAAAAAAAAAAAAAAAACATGGGTTATAGCCCATCGTTTTTTTTAATTTTGGAAGAAAAAAAATGACCTCGTTTTTCATCATTTTTGAACATGGGCTATAGCCCATACCGTACGGCATACTATAGCACGCCGTTTTTCATCATTTTTGAGGATTTGAAAAAAAAAAAAGAAAAAAAAAAACATGGGTTATAGCCCATCGTTTTTTTTAATTTTGGAAGAAAAAAAATGACCTCGTTTTTCATCATTTTTGAACATGGGCTATAGCCCATACCGTACGGCATACTATAGCACGCCGTTTTTCATCATTTTTGAGGATTTGAAAAAAAACAAAAAACAAAAAAACATGGGTTATAGCCCATCGTTTTTTTTTATTTTGGAAGAAAAGAAATGACCTCGTTTTTCATCATTTTTGAACATGGGCTATAGCCCATACCGTACGGCATACTATAGCACGCCGTTTTTCATCATTTTTGAGGATTTGAAAAAAAAAAAAAAAAAAAAAACATGGGTTATAGCCCATCGTTTTTTTTTATTTTGGAAGAAAAAAAATGACCTCGTTTTTCATAATTTTTGAACATGGGCTATAGCCCATACCGTACGGCATACTATAGCACGCCGTTTTTCATCATTTTTGAGGATTTGAAAAAAAAAAAAAAAAAAAAAACATGGGTTATAGCCCATCGTTTTTTGAAATTTCGGAAAAAAAAAATAACCTTGTTTTTCATCATTTTTGAACATGGGCTATAGCCCATACCGTACGGCATACTATAGCACGCCGTTTTTCATCATTTTTGAGGATTTGAAAAAAAAAAAAAAAAAAAAAAACATGGGTTATAGCCCATCGTTTTTTTTAATTTTGGAAGAAAAAAAATGACCTCGTTTTTCATCATTTTTGAACATGGGCTATAGCCCATACCGTACGGCATACTATAGCACGCCGTTTTTCATCATTTTTGAGGATTAAAAAAAAAAAAAAAAAAAAAAACATGGGTTATAGCCCATCGTTTTTTTTTATTTTGGAAGAAAAAAAATGACCTCGTTTTTCATAATTTTTGAACATGGGCTATAGCCCATACCGTACGGCATACTATAGCACGCCGTTTATCATCATTTTTGAGGATTTGAAAAAAAAAAAAAAAAAAAAAACATGGGTTATAGCCCATCGTTTTTTGAAATTTCGAAAAAAAAAAATAACCTTGTTTTTCATCATTTTTGAACATGGGCTATAGCCCATACCGTACGGCATACTATAGCACGCCGTTTTTCATCATTTTTGAGGATTTGAAAAAAAAAAAAAAAAAAAAAAACATGGGTTATAGCCCATCGTTTTTTTTAATTTTGGAAGAAAAAAAATGACCTCGTTTTTCATCATTTTTGAACATGGGCTATAGCCCATACCGTACGGCATACTATAGCACGCCGTTTTTCATCATTTTTGAGGATTTGAAAAAAAAAAAAGAAAAAAAAAAACATGGGTTATAGCCCATCGTTTTTTTTAATTTTGGAAGAAAAAAAATGACCTCGTTTTTCATCATTTTTGAACATGGGCTATAGCCCATACCGTACGGCATACTATAGCACGCCGTTTTTCATAATTTTTGAGGATTTGAAAAAAAACAAAAAACAAAAAAACATGGGTTATAGCCCATCGTTTTTTTTTATTTTGGAAGAAAAGAAATGACCTCGTTTTTCATCATTTTTGAACATGGGCTATAGCCCATACCGTACGGCATACTATAGCACGCCGTTTTTCATCATTTTTGAGGATTTGAAAAAAAAAACAAAAAAAAAAACATGGGTTATAGCCCATCGTTTTTTTTTATTTTGGAAGAAAAAAAATGACCTCGTTTTTCATAATTTTTGAACATGGGCTATAGCCCATACCGTACGGCATACTATAGCACGCCGTTTTTCATCATTTTTGAGGATTTGAAAAAAAAAAAAAAAAAAAAAACATGGGTTATAGCCCATCGTTTTTTGAAATTTCGAAAAAAAAAAATAACCTTGTTTTTCATCATTTTTGAACATGGGCTATAGCCCATACCGTACGGCATACTATAGCACGCCGTTTTTCATCATTTTTGAGGATTTGAAAAAAAAAAAAAAAAAAAAAAACATGGGTTATAGCCCATCGTTTTTTTAATTTTGGAAGAAAAAAAATGACCTCGTTTTTCATCATTTTTGAACATGGGCTATAGCCCATACCGTACGGCATACTATAGCACGCCGTTTTTCATCATTTTTGAGGATTTAAAAAAAAAAAAAAAAAAAAAAAAACATGGGTTATAGTCCATCGTTTTTTTTAATTTTGGAAGAAAAAAAATGACCTCGTTTTTCATCATTTTTGAACATGGGCTATAGCCCATACCGTACGGCATACTATAGCACGCCGTTTTTCATCATTTTTGAGGATTTGAAAAAAAAAAAAAAAAAAAAAACATGGGTTATAGCCCATCGTTTTTTTTTATTTTGGAAGAAAAGAAATGACCTCGTTTTTCATCATTTTTGAACATGGGCTATAGCCCATACCGTACGGCATACTATAGCACGCCGTTTTTCATCATTTTTGAGGATTTTGAAAAAATGAAAAAATGAAAAAAGATGGGTTATAGCCCATCGTTTTTTGAATTTTTTTTATTGTATAGCAGTGGCTCACAGCCTCAGCCTGATTACCTCAAAAGTCTCATATCTCCCCTGAGCCATAGGCAGTTGCTTTGGCTTAGTGGTTAAGATGTTGGCCTTCAGTGCAGGTGACCTGTGTTCGATTCCTGGGTGTTACACTCTGATGAAAGTGATTCTATGTTCAACTCTTGATTCTTTCAACTTTACTATCTGAAGGCTAACATACAAAAGATACAAAAGGGGTTATTCCGCACAGAGAGTTCATTTTCAAATCCCACTCTTCCTAAAGTTTAATGCTAGTTATTGAGCTTAATTTACTGCTATTCTAGCAGTGGCTCACAGCCTCAGCCTGATTACCTCAAAACTCTAATTGTCGTAGTGGTTAAGATGTTGGCTTTCCACGTGGGAGACCAGGGTTCGATTCCCGGCTGTTACACTATCATATAAAAGAAGACCTCAACAGCGCTAAGAAACATCTGATTAATATGATTCTGTGTTATTTAAACTTTACTAACTGAAGGCTAACGAACAAAAGATCACTTCAAAATTACCAGGAGACTTTGCCTGAGAGTGTCTGACTGATGGTGCAATGGTCTAATCATCAGGCTTTCAGTACAGACATTCCATGTTCAAGTCCTGTTCCTCCTACAGCTCAATGCTGCAGTAATTTGAACTTTTCAAGGCTTGAATGAAAAATAAAAACTCAAAAGCACCAGGAGACATGTGCTGAATGCCCAAAGGTGCCTTGGCGTAATGGTGTGGAGCGCTTGACCCGTTGCCTCTGCTACAGGCAGTTGGCAGGTTCAAGTCCCATGTCATGACATCAAGGTGCTGGAGGACCATCGGGAGAGGGTGCTCTCTCCCCCTGTTTCCTGAGATGTAACGGTTGGGGCTTATGTCTGAAAGAACCCTGTCCAGCTAACCTTTTACCATGAAAATGTCCAATTTAACATACTCTTACCACCTCTCAGTTTGCCCTTTTCCAACTGGCCTGGAAGCCAGACATAAAAGAGGGACTTTCCAACCAAGTTTTGGCCCAGTATGCAAATAGACAGACTATTCTTTCTGTCAGATGATGGGCCAAATTGCTATTTTATTTTTAAACGTTTGACCTAATTCTAATCTGTAAAATTTTAGGTGGACAGGGTTCTTTCAAACATAACCCCCAACTGCTACTTTTCAGGAAACAGGGGGAGAGAGCACCGTCTCCCGATGGTCCTCACTAGTACCTTGCATGGGACTTGAACCTGCAGGCAGGTGGTAGCAGAGGCTACCGATCAAGCACACCACACCATTGAGCTAAGGCACCTTGGGGCAATCAGCAGATGTCTCCTGGTGCTTATGAGTTTTTATTTTTTATTCTAGCCTTGAAAAATTCAAATTACTGCAGCATTGGTTGAGTATTAGTTTTGAACCAGTAACCTTTGGATTATGAACCTCAGATTTATCTTTTGAGCCACATCAGCATGTAAGGTACAATCGGGAACTTATATTTAACCAGCCGTTTAGAATTTAGATGGACAGTGAAAATGTTCTTCAGGAGAATTGAACCCGGAATGTTCTGCTTATAAACCCCAGGTTTATCTACGGTGCCACACTGGCATGTGAGGTACAATCGGGAACTTATATTTAACCATCCGTTTAGAATTTAGATGGACAGTTCTGTTTATAAACGTCTAAAACAAGTCTAAAAATAGACGTGTTTTAGACGTCTGTTTTGAGGATATGAAAAAAAACAAAAAAAAACATGGGTTATAGCCCATCGTTTTTTGAAACTTTGAAAAAAAAAAAAACGTTTTTCATCATTTTTGAACATGGGCTATAGCCCATACCGTACGGCATACTATAGCACGCCGTTTTTCATCATTTTTGAGGATTTGAAAAAAATGAAAAAAAAACAAAAAAAACATGGGTTATAGCCCATCGTTTTTTGAAATTTTGAAAAAAAAAAGAAAACTCGTTTTTCATCATTTTTGAACATGGGCTATAGCCCATACCGTACGGCATACTATAGCACGCCGTTTTTCATCATTTTTGAGGATTTGAAAAAAAAAAAAAAAAAAAAAACATGGGTTATAGCCCATCGTTTTTTGAAATTTTGAAAAAAAAAAAAAAAAAACTCGTTTTTCATCATTTTTGAACATGGGCTATAGCCCATACCGTACGGCATACTATAGCACGCCGTTTTTCATCATTTTTGAGGATTTGAAAAAAAAAACAAAAAAAAAACATGGGTTATAGCCCATCGTTTTTTGAAATTTCAAAAAAAAAAAATAACCTTGTTTTTCATCATTTTTGAACATGGGCTATAGCCCATACCGTACGGCATACTATAGCACGCCGTTTTTCATCATTTTTGAGGATTTGAAAAAAAAAAAAACAAAAAAAAACATGGGTTATAGCCCATCGTTTTTTTTTATTTTGGAAGAAAAAAAATGACCTCGTTTTTCATCATTTTTGAACATGGGCTATAGCCCATACCGTACGGCATACTATAGCACGCCGTTTTTCATCATTTTTGAGGATTAAAAAAAAAAAAAAAAAAAAAAAACATGGGTTATAGCCCATCGTTTTTTTTTATTTTGGAAGAAAAAAAATGACCTCGTTTTTCATAATTTTTGAACATGGGCTATAGCCCATACCGTACGGCATACTATAGCACGCCGTTTTTCATCATTTTTGAGGATTTGAAAAAAACAAAAAACAAAAAAACATGGGTTATAGCCCATCGTTTTTTGAAATTTCGAAAAAAAAAAATAACCTTGTTTTTCATCATTTTTGAACATGGGCTATAGCCCATACCGTACGGCATACTATAGCACGCCGTTTTTCATCATTTTTGAGGATTTGAAAAAAAAAAAAAAAAAAAAAAACATGGGTTATAGCCCATTGTTTTTTTTAATTTTGGAAGAAAAAAAATGACCTCGTTTTTCATCATTTTTGAACATGGGCTATAGCCCATACCGTACGGCATACTATAGCACGCCGTTTTTCATCATTTTTGAGGATTTGAAAAAAAAAAAAGAAAAAAAAAAACATGGGTTATAGCCCATCGTTTTTTTTAATTTTGGAAGAAAAAAAATGACCTCGTTTTTCATCATTTTTGAACATGGGCTATAGCCCATACCGTACGGCATACTATAGCACGCCGTTTTTCATCATTTTTGAGGATTTGAAAAAAAACAAAAACAAAAAAAACATGGGTTATAGCCCATCGTTTTTTTTTATTTTGGAAGAAAAGAAATGACCTCGTTTTTCATCATTTTTGAACATGGGCTATAGCCCATACCGTACGGCATACTATAGCACGCCGTTTTTCATCATTTTTGAGGATTTGAAAAAAAAACAAAAAAAAAAAACATGGGTTATAGCCCATCGTTTTTTTTTATTTTGGAAGAAAAAAAATGACCTCGTTTTTCATAATTTTTGAACATGGGCTATAGCCCATACCGTACGGCATACTATAGCACGCCGTTTTTCATCATTTTTGAGGATTTGAAAAAAAAAAACAAAAAAAAAAACATGGGTTATAGCCCATCGTTTTTTTTTATTTTGGAAGAAAAGAAATGACCTCGTTTTTCATCATTTTTGAACATGGGCTATAGCCCATACCGTACGGCATACTATAGCACGCCGTTTTTCATCATTTTTGAGGATTTGAAAAAAAAAAAAAAAAAAAAAACATGGGTTATAGCCCATCGTTTTTTTTTTTTTTGGAAGAAAAAAAATGACCTCGTTTTTCATAATTTTTGAACATGGGCTATAGCCCATACCGTACGGCATACTATAGCACGCCGTTTTTCATCATTTTTGAGGATTTGAAAAAAAAAAAAAACCTTGTTTTTCATCATTTTTGAACATGGGCTATAGCCCATACCGTACGGCATACTATAGCACGCCGTTTTTCATCATTTTTGAGGATTTGAAAAAAAAAAAAAAAAAAAAAAACATGGGTTATAGCCCATCGTTTTTTTTAATTTTGGAAGAAAAAAAATGACCTCGTTTTTCATCATTTTTGAACATGGGCTATAGCCCATACCGTACGGCATACTATAGCACGCCGTTTTTCATCATTTTTGAGGATTTTGAAAAAATGAAAAAATGAAAAAAGATGGGTTATAGCCCATCGTTTTTTGAATTTTTTTTATTGTATAGCAGTGGCTCACAGCCTCAGCCTGATTACCTCAAAAGTCTCATATCTCCCCTGAGCCATAGGCAGTTGCTTTGGCTTAGTGGTTAAGATGTTGGCCTTCAGTGCAGGTGACCTGTGTTCGATTCCTGGGTGTTACACTCTGATGAACGTGATTCTATGTTCAACTCTTGATTCTTTCAACTTTACTATCTGAAGGCTAACATACAAAAGATACAAAAGGGGTTATTCCGCACAGAGAGTTCATTTTCAAATCCCACTCTTCCTAAAGTTTAATGCTAGTTATTGAGCTTAATTTACTGCTATTCTAGCAGTGGCTCACAGCCTCAGCCTGATTACCTCAAAACTCTAATTGTCGTAGTGGTTAAGATGTTGGCTTTCCACGTGGGAGACCAGGGTTCGATTCCCGGCTGTTACACTATCATATAAAAGAAGACCTCAACAGCGCTAAGAAACATCTGATTAATATGATTCTGTGTTATTTAAACTTTACTAACTGAAGGCTAACGAACAAAAGATCACTTCAAAATTACCAGGAGACTTTGCCTGAGAGTGTCTGACTGATGGTGCAATGGTCTAATCATCAGGCTTTCAGTACAGACATTCCATGTTCAAGTCCTGTTCCTCCTACAGCTCAATGCTGCAGTAATTTGAACTTTTCAAGGCTTGAATGAAAAATAAAAACTCAAAAGCACCAGGAGACATGTGCTGAATGCCCAAAGGTGCCTTGGCGTAATGGTGTGGAGCGCTTGACCCGTTGCCTCTGCTACAGGCAGTTGGCAGGTTCAAGTCCCATGTCATGACATCAAGGTGCTGGAGGACCATCGGAAGAGGGTGCTCTCTCCCCCTGTTTCCTGAGATGTAACGGTTGGGGCTTATGTCTGAAAGAACCCTGTCCAGCTAACCTTTTACCATGAAAATGTCCAATTTAACATACTCTTACCACCTCTCAGTTTGCCCTTTTCCAACTGGCCTGGAAGCCAGACATAAAAGAGGGACTTTCCAACCAAGTTTTGGCCCAGTATGCAAATAGACAGACTATTCTTTCTGTCAGATGATGGGCCAAATTGCTATTTTATTTTTAAACGTTTGACCTAATTCTTATCTGTAAAATTTTAGGTGGACAGGGTTCTTTCAAACATAACCCCCAACTGCTACTTTTCAGGAAACAGGGGGAGAGAGCACCGTCTCCCGATGGTCCTCACTAGTACCTTGCATGGGACTTGAACCTGCAGGCAGGTGGTAGCAGAGGCTACCGATCAAGCACACCACACCATTGAGCTAAGGCACCTTGGGGCAATCAGCAGATGTCTCCTGGTGCTTATGAGTTTTTATTTTTTATTCTAGCCTTGAAAAATTCAAATTACTGCAGCATTGGTTGAGTATTAGTTTTGAACCAGTAACCTTTGGATTATGAACCTCAGATTTATCTTTTGAGCCACATCAGCATGTAAGGTACAATCGGGAACTTATATTTAACCAGCCGTTTAGAATTTAGATGGACAGTGAAAATGTTCTTCAGGAGAATTGAACCCGGAATGTTCTGCTTATAAACCCCAGGTTTATCTACGGTGCCACACTGGCATGTGAGGTACAATCGGGAACTTATATTTAACCATCCGTTTAGAATTTAGATGGACAGTTCTGTTTATAAACGTCTAAAACAAGTCTAAAAATAGACGTGTTTTAGACGTCTGTTTTGAGGATATGAAAAAAAACAAAAAAAAACATGGGTTATAGCCCATCGTTTTTTGAAACTTTGAAAAAAAAAAAAACGTTTTTCATCATTTTTGAACATGGGCTATAGCCCATACCGTACGGCATACTATAGCACGCCGTTTTTCATCATTTTTGAGGATTTGAAAAAAATGAAAAAAAAACAAAAAAAACATGGGTTATAGCCCATCGTTTTTTGAAATTTTGAAAAAAAAAAAAAAACTCGTTTTTCATCATTTTTGAACATGGGCTATAGCCCATACCGTACGGCATACTATAGCACGCCGTTTTTCATCATTTTTGAGGATTTGAAAAAAAAGAAAAAAAAAAAAAACATGGGTTATAGCCCATCGTTTTTTGAGATTTTGAAAAAAAAAAAAAAAAAACTCGTTTTTCATCATTTTTGAACATGGGCTATAGCCCATACCGTACGGCATACTATAGCACGCCGTTTTTCATCATTTTTGAGGATTTGAAAAAAAAAACAAAAAAAAAACATGGGTTATAGCCCATCGTTTTTTGAAATTTCAAAAAAAAAAAATAACCTTGTTTTTCATCATTTTTGAACATGGGCTATAGCCCATACCGTACGGCATACTATAGCACGCCGTTTTTCATCATTTTTGAGGATTTGAAAAAAAAAAAAAAAAAAAAAAACATGGGTTATAGCCCATCGTTTTTTTTTATTTTGGAAGAAAAAAAATGACCTCGTTTTTCATCATTTTTGAACATGGGCTATAGCCCATACCGTACGGCATACTATAGCACGCCGTTTTTCATCATTTTTGAGGATTAAAAAAAAAAAAAAAAAAAAAAAACATGGGTTATAGCCCATCGTTTTTTTTTATTTTGGAAGAAAAAAAATGACCTCGTTTTTCATAATTTTTGAACATGGGCTATAGCCCATACCGTACGGCATACTATAGCACGCCGTTTTTCATCATTTTTGAGGATTTGAAAAAAACAAAAAACAAAAAAACATGGGTTATAGCCCATCGTTTTTTGAAATTTCGAAAAAAAAAAATAACCTTGTTTTTCATCATTTTTGAACATGGGCTATAGCCCATACCGTACGGCATACTATAGCACGCCGTTTTTCATCATTTTTGAGGATTTGAAAAAAAAAAAAAAAAAAAAAAACATGGGTTATAGCCCATTGTTTTTTTTAATTTTGGAAGAAAAAAAATGACCTCGTTTTTCATCATTTTTGAACATGGGCTATAGCCCATACCGTACGGCATACTATAGCACGCCGTTTTTCATCATTTTTGAGGATTTGAAAAAAAAAAAAGAAAAAAAAAAACATGGGTTATAGCCCATCGTTTTTTTTAATTTTGGAAGAAAAAAAATGACCTCGTTTTTCATCATTTTTGAACATGGGCTATAGCCCATACCGTACGGCATACTATAGCACGCCGTTTTTCATCATTTTTGAGGATTTGAAAAAAAACAAAAACAAAAAAAACATGGGTTATAGCCCATCGTTTTTTTTTATTTTGGAAGAAAAGAAATGACCTCGTTTTTCATCATTTTTGAACATGGGCTATAGCCCATACCGTACGGCATACTATAGCACGCCGTTTTTCATCATTTTTGAGGATTTGAAAAAAAAACAAAAAAAAAAAACATGGGTTATAGCCCATCGTTTTTTTTTATTTTGGAAGAAAAAAAATGACCTCGTTTTTCATAATTTTTGAACATGGGCTATAGCCCATACCGTACGGCATACTATAGCACGCCGTTTTTCATCATTTTTGAGGATTTGAAAAAAAAAAACAAAAAAAAAAACATGGGTTATAGCCCATCGTTTTTTTTTATTTTGGAAGAAAAGAAATGACCTCGTTTTTCATCATTTTTGAACATGGGCTATAGCCCATACCGTACGGCATACTATAGCACGCCGTTTTTCATCATTTTTGAGGATTTGAAAAAAAAAAAAAAAAAAAAAACATGGGTTATAGCCCATCGTTTTTTTTTTTTTTGGAAGAAAAAAAATGACCTCGTTTTTCATAATTTTTGAACATGGGCTATAGCCCATACCGTACGGCATACTATAGCACGCCGTTTTTCATCATTTTTGAGGATTTGAAAAAAAAAAAAAACCTTGTTTTTCATCATTTTTGAACATGGGCTATAGCCCATACCGTACGGCATACTATAGCACGCCGTTTTTCATCATTTTTGAGGATTTGAAAAAAAAAAAAAAAAAAAAAAACATGGGTTATAGCCCATCGTTTTTTTTAATTTTGGAAGAAAAAAAATGACCTCGTTTTTCATCATTTTTGAACATGGGCTATAGCCCATACCGTACGGCATACTATAGCACGCCGTTTTTCATCATTTTTGAGGATTTTGAAAAAATGAAAAAATGAAAAAAGATGGGTTATAGCCCATCGTTTTTTGAATTTTTTTTATTGTATAGCAGTGGCTCACAGCCTCAGCCTGATTACCTCAAAAGTCTCATATCTCCCCTGAGCCATAGGCAGTTGCTTTGGCTTAGTGGTTAAGATGTTGGCCTTCAGTGCAGGTGACCTGTGTTCGATTCCTGGGTGTTACACTCTGATGAACGTGATTCTATGTTCAACTCTTGATTCTTTCAACTTTACTATCTGAAGGCTAACATACAAAAGATACAAAAGGGGTTATTCCGCACAGAGAGTTCATTTTCAAATCCCACTCTTCCTAAAGTTTAATGCTAGTTATTGAGCTTAATTTACTGCTATTCTAGCAGTGGCTCACAGCCTCAGCCTGATTACCTCAAAACTCTAATTGTCGTAGTGGTTAAGATGTTGGCTTTCCACGTGGGAGACCAGGGTTCGATTCCCGGCTGTTACACTATCATATAAAAGAAGACCTCAACAGCGCTAAGAAACATCTGATTAATATGATTCTGTGTTATTTAAACTTTACTAACTGAAGGCTAACGAACAAAAGATCACTTCAAAATTACCAGGAGACTTTGCCTGAGAGTGTCTGACTGATGGTGCAATGGTCTAATCATCAGGCTTTCAGTACAGACATTCCATGTTCAAGTCCTGTTCCTCCTACAGCTCAATGCTGCAGTAATTTGAACTTTTCAAGGCTTGAATGAAAAATAAAAACTCAAAAGCACCAGGAGACATGTGCTGAATGCCCAAAGGTGCCTTGGCGTAATGGTGTGGAGCGCTTGACCCGTTGCCTCTGCTACAGGCAGTTGGCAGGTTCAAGTCCCATGTCATGACATCAAGGTGCTGGAGGACCATCGGAAGAGGGTGCTCTCTCCCCCTGTTTCCTGAGATGTAACGGTTGGGGCTTATGTCTGAAAGAACCCTGTCCAGCTAACCTTTTACCATGAAAATGTCCAATTTAACATACTCTTACCACCTCTCAGTTTGCCCTTTTCCAACTGGCCTGGAAGCCAGACATAAAAGAGGGACTTTCCAACCAAGTTTTGGCCCAGTATGCAAATAGACAGACTATTCTTTCTGTCAGATGATGGGCCAAATTGCTATTTTATTTTTAAACGTTTGACCTAATTCTTATCTGTAAAATTTTAGGTGGACAGGGTTCTTTCAAACATAACCCCCAACTGCTACTTTTCAGGAAACAGGGGGAGAGAGCACCGTCTCCCGATGGTCCTCACTAGTACCTTGCATGGGACTTGAACCTGCAGGCAGGTGGTAGCAGAGGCTACCGATCAAGCACACCACACCATTGAGCTAAGGCACCTTGGGGCAATCAGCAGATGTCTCCTGGTGCTTATGAGTTTTTATTTTTTATTCTAGCCTTGAAAAATTCAAATTACTGCAGCATTGGTTGAGTATTAGTTTTGAACCAGTAACCTTTGGATTATGAACCTCAGATTTATCTTTTGAGCCACATCAGCATGTAAGGTACAATCGGGAACTTATATTTAACCAGCCGTTTAGAATTTAGATGGACAGTGAAAATGTTCTTCAGGAGAATTGAACCCGGAATGTTCTGCTTATAAACCCCAGGTTTATCTACGGTGCCACACTGGCATGTGAGGTACAATCGGGAACTTATATTTAACCATCCGTTTAGAATTTAGATGGACAGTTCTGTTTATAAACGTCTAAAACAAGTCTAAAAATAGACGTGTTTTAGACGTCTGTTTTGAGGATATGAAAAAAAAAACAAAAAAAACATGGGTTATAGCCCATCGTTTTTTGAAACTTTGAAAAAAAAAAAAAAAAAAACGTTTTTCATCATTTTTGAACATGGGCTATAGCCCATACCGTACGGCATACTATAGCACGCCGTTTTTCATCATTTTTGAGGATTTGAAAAAAATGAAAAAAAACAAAAAAAACATGGGTTATAGCCCATCGTTTTTTGAAATTTTGAAAAAAAAAAAAAAACTCGTTTTTCATCATTTTTGAACATGGGCTATAGCCCATACCGTACGGCATACTATAGCACGCCGTTTTTCATCATTTTTGAGGATTTGAAAAAAAACAACAAAAAAAAAAACATGGGTTATAGCCCATCGTTTTTTGAAATTTTGAAAAAAAAAAAAAAAAAACTCGTTTTTCATCATTTTTGAACATGGGCTATAGCCCATACCGTACGGCATACTATAGCACGCCGTTTTTCATCATTTTTGAGGATTTGAAAAAAAAACAAAAAAAAAAACATGGGTTATAGCCCATCGTTTTTTGAAATTTCAAAAAAAAAAAATAACCTTGTTTTTCATCATTTTTGAACATGGGCTATAGCCCATACCGTACGGCATACTATAGCACGCCGTTTTTCATCATTTTTGAGGATTTGAAAAAAAAAAAACAAAAAAAAAACATGGGTTATAGCCCATCGTTTTTTTTTATTTTGGAAGAAAAAAAATGACCTCGTTTTTCATCATTTTTGAACATGGGCTATAGCCCATACCGTACGGCATACTATAGCACGCCGTTTTTCATCATTTTTGAGGATTAAAAAAAAAAAAAAAAAAAACAAACATGGGTTATAGCCCATCGTTTTTTTTTATTTTGGAAGAAAAAAAATGACCTCGTTTTTCATAATTTTTGAACATGGGCTATAGCCCATACCGTACGGCATACTATAGCACGCCGTTTTTCATCATTTTTGAGGATTTGAAAAAAAAAAAAAAAAAAAAAACATGGGTTATAGCCCATCGTTTTTTGAAATTTCGAAAAAAAAAAATAACCTTGTTTTTCATCATTTTTGAACATGGGCTATAGCCCATACCGTACGGCATACTATAGCACGCCGTTTTTCATCATTTTTGAGGATTTGAAAAAAAAAAAAAAAAAAAAAAACATGGGTTATAGCCCATCGTTTTTTTTAATTTTGGAAGAAAAAAAATGACCTCGTTTTTCATCATTTTTGAACATGGGCTATAGCCCATACCGTACGGCATACTATAGCACGCCGTTTTTCATCATTTTTGAGGATTTGAAAAAAAAAAAAAAAAAAAAAAAACATGGGTTATAGCCCATCGTTTTTTTTAATTTTGGAAGAAAAAAAATGACCTCGTTTTTCATCATTTTTGAACATGGGCTATAGCCCATACCGTACGGCATACTATAGCACGCCGTTTTTCATCATTTTTGAGGATTTGAAAAAAAAAAAAAAAAAAAAAACATGGGTTATAGCCCATCGTTTTTTTTTATTTTGGAAGAAAAGAAATGACCTCGTTTTTCATCATTTTTGAACATGGGCTATAGCCCATACCGTACGGCATACTATAGCACGCCGTTTTTCATCATTTTTGAGGATTTTGAAAAAATGAAAAAATGAAAAAAGATGGGTTATAGCCCATCGTTTTTTGAATTTTTTTTATTGTATAGCAGTGGCTCACAGCCTCAGCCTGATTACCTCAAAAGTCTCATATCTCCCCTGAGCCATAGGCAGTTGCTTTGGCTTAGTGGTTAAGATGTTGGCCTTCAGTGCAGGTGACCTGTGTTCGATTCCTGGGTGTTACACTCTGATGAAAGTGATTCTATGTTCAACTCTTGATTCTTTCAACTTTACTATCTGAAGGCTAACATACAAAAGATACAAAAGGGGTTATTCCGCACAGAGAGTTCATTTTCAAATCCCACTCTTCCTAAAGTTTAATGCTAGTTATTGAGCTTAATTTACTGCTATTCTAGCAGTGGCTCACAGCCTCAGCCTGATTACCTCAAAACTCTAATTGTCGTAGTGGTTAAGATGTTGGCTTTCCACGTGGGAGACCAGGGTTCGATTCCCGGCTGTTACACTATCATATAAAAGAAGACCTCAACAGCGCTAAGAAACATCTGATTAATATGATTCTGTGTTATTTAAACTTTACTAACTGAAGGCTAACGAACAAAAGATCACTTCAAAATTACCAGGAGACTTTGCCTGAGAGTGTCTGACTGATGGTGCAATGGTCTAATCATCAGGCTTTCAGTACAGACATTCCATGTTCAAGTCCTGTTCCTCCTACAGCTCAATGCTGCAGTAATTTGAACTTTTCAAGGCTTGAATGAAAAATAAAAACTCAAAAGCACCAGGAGACATGTGCTGAATGCCCAAAGGTGCCTTGGCGTAATGGTGTGGAGCGCTTGACCCGTTGCCTCTGCTACAGGCAGTTGGCAGGTTCAAGTCCCATGTCATGACATCAAGGTGCTGGAGGACCATCGGGAGAGGGTGCTCTCTCCCCCTGTTTCCTGAGATGTAACGGTTGGGGCTTATGTCTGAAAGAACCCTGTCCAGCTAACCTTTTACCATGAAAATGTCCAATTTAACATACTCTTACCACCTCTCAGTTTGCCCTTTTCCAACTGGCCTGGAAGCCAGACATAAAAGAGGGACTTTCCAACCAAGTTTTGGCCCAGTATGCAAATAGACAGACTATTCTTTCTGTCAGATGATGGGCCAAATTGCTATTTTATTTTTAAACGTTTGACCTAATTCTAATCTGTAAAATTTTAGGTGGACAGGGTTCTTTCAAACATAACCCCCAACTGCTACTTTTCAGGAAACAGGGGGAGAGAGCACCGTCTCCCGATGGTCCTCACTAGTACCTTGCATGGGACTTGAACCTGCAGGCAGGTGGTAGCAGAGGCTACCGATCAAGCACACCACACCATTGAGCTAAGGCACCTTGGGGCAATCAGCAGATGTCTCCTGGTGCTTATGAGTTTTTATTTTTTATTCTAGCCTTGAAAAATTCAAATTACTGCAGCATTGGTTGAGTATTAGTTTTGAACCAGTAACCTTTGGATTATGAACCTCAGATTTATCTTTTGAGCCACATCAGCATGTAAGGTACAATCGGGAACTTATATTTAACCAGCCGTTTAGAATTTAGATGGACAGTGAAAATGTTCTTCAGGAGAATTGAACCCGGAATGTTCTGCTTATAAACCCCAGGTTTATCTACGGTGCCACACTGGCATGTGAGGTACAATCGGGAACTTATATTTAACCATCCGTTTAGAATTTAGATGGACAGTTCTGTTTATAAACGTCTAAAACAAGTCTAAAAATAGACGTGTTTTAGACGTCTGTTTTGAGGATATGAAAAAAAACAAAAAAAAACATGGGTTATAGCCCATCGTTTTTTGAAACTTTGAAAAAAAAAAAAAAAAAACGTTTTTCATCATTTTTGAACATGGGCTATAGCCCATACCGTACGGCATACTATAGCACGCCGTTTTTCATCATTTTTGAGGATTTGAAAAAAATGAAAAAAAACAAAAAAAACATGGGTTATAGCCCATCGTTTTTTGAAATTTTGAAAAAAAAAAAAAACTCGTTTTTCATCATTTTTGAACATGGGCTATAGCCCATACCGTACGGCATACTATAGCACGCCGTTTTTCATCATTTTTGAGGATTTGAAAAAAAAAAAAAAAAAAAAAACATGGGTTATAGCCCATCGTTTTTTGAAATTTTGAAAAAAAAAAAAAAAAAACTCGTTTTTCATCATTTTTGAACATGGGCTATAGCCCATACCGTACGGCATACTATAGCACGCCGTTTTTCATCATTTTTGAGGATTTGAAAAAAAAACAAAAAAAAAACATGGGTTATAGCCCATCGTTTTTTGAAATTTCAAAAAAAAAAATAACCTTGTTTTTCATCATTTTTGAACATGGGCTATAGCCCATACCGTACGGCATACTATAGCACGCCGTTTTTCATCATTTTGAGGATTTGAAAAAAAAAAAAAAAAAAGAAAACATGGGTTATAGCCCATCGTTTTTTTTTATTTTGGAAGAAAAAAAATGACCTCGTTTTTCATCATTTTTGAACATGGGCTATAGCCCATACCGTACGGCATACTATAGCACGCCGTTTTTCATCATTTTTGAGGATTTGAAAAAAAAAAAAAAAAAAAAAAACATGGGTTATAGCCCATCGTTTTATTTTATTTTGGAAGATAAAAAATGTCCTCGTTTTTCATCATTTTTGAACATGGGCTATAGCCCATACCGTACGGCATACTATAGCACGCCGTTTTTCATCATTTTTGAGGATTTGAAAAAAAAAAAACAAAAAAAAAACATGGGTTATAGCCCATCGTTTTTTTTTATTTTGGAAGAAAAAAAATGACCTCGTTTTTCATCATTTTTGAACATGGGCTATAGCCCATACCGTACGGCATACTATAGCACGCCGTTTTTCATCATTTTTGAGGATTTGAAAAAAAACAAAAACAAAAAAAACATGGGTTATAGCCCATCGTTTTTTTTAATTTTGGAAGAAAAAAAATGACCTCGTTTTTCATCATTTTT
This sequence comes from Protomyctophum parallelum, assembly GCF_964188405.1. Taxonomy (NCBI): domain Eukaryota; kingdom Metazoa; phylum Chordata; class Actinopteri; order Myctophiformes; family Myctophidae; genus Protomyctophum; species Protomyctophum parallelum. Next base: position 35,762,293 of record NC_139697.1, on the reverse strand, counting down.
GAACATGGGCTATAGCCCATACCGTACGGCATACTATAGCACGCCGTTTTTCATCATTTTTGAGGATTTGAAAAAAAAAAAAAAAAAAAAAAAACATGGGTTATAGCCCATCGTTTTTTTTAATTTTGGAAGAAAAAAAATGACCTCGTTTTTCATCATTTTTGAACATGGGCTATAGCCCATACCGTACGGCATACTATAGCACGCCGTTTTTCATCATTTTTGAGGATTTGAAAAAAAAAAAAAAAAAAAAAACATGGGTTATAGCCCATCGTTTTTTTTTATTTTGGAAGAAAAGAAATGACCTCGTTTTTCATCATTTTTGAACATGGGCTATAGCCCATACCGTACGGCATACTATAGCACGCCGTTTTTCATCATTTTTGAGGATTTTGAAAAAATGAAAAAATGAAAAAAGATGGGTTATAGCCCATCGTTTTTTGAATTTTTTTTATTGTATAGCAGTGGCTCACAGCCTCAGCCTGATTACCTCAAAAGTCTCATATCTCCCCTGAGCCATAGGCAGTTGCTTTGGCTTAGTGGTTAAGATGTTGGCCTTCAGTGCAGGTGACCTGTGTTCGATTCCTGGGTGTTACACTCTGATGAAAGTGATTCTATGTTCAACTCTTGATTCTTTCAACTTTACTATCTGAAGGCTAACATACAAAAGATACAAAAGGGGTTATTCCGCACAGAGAGTTCATTTTCAAATCCCACTCTTCCTAAAGTTTAATGCTAGTTATTGAGCTTAATTTACTGCTATTCTAGCAGTGGCTCACAGCCTCAGCCTGATTACCTCAAAACTCTAATTGTCGTAGTGGTTAAGATGTTGGCTTTCCACGTGGGAGACCAGGGTTCGATTCCCGGCTGTTACACTATCATATAAAAGAAGACCTCAACAGCGCTAAGAAACATCTGATTAATATGATTCTGTGTTATTTAAACTTTACTAACTGAAGGCTAACGAACAAAAGATCACTTCAAAATTACCAGGAGACTTTGCCTGAGAGTGTCTGACTGATGGTGCAATGGTCTAATCATCAGGCTTTCAGTACAGACATTCCATGTTCAAGTCCTGTTCCTCCTACAGCTCAATGCTGCAGTAATTTGAACTTTTCAAGGCTTGAATGAAAAATAAAAACTCAAAAGCACCAGGAGACATGTGCTGAATGCCCAAAGGTGCCTTGGCGTAATGGTGTGGAGCGCTTGACCCGTTGCCTCTGCTACAGGCAGTTGGCAGGTTCAAGTCCCATGTCATGACATCAAGGTGCTGGAGGACCATCGGGAGAGGGTGCTCTCTCCCCCTGTTTCCTGAGATGTAACGGTTGGGGCTTATGTCTGAAAGAACCCTGTCCAGCTAACCTTTTACCATGAAAATGTCCAATTTAACATACTCTTACCACCTCTCAGTTTGCCCTTTTCCAACTGGCCTGGAAGCCAGACATAAAAGAGGGACTTTCCAACCAAGTTTTGGCCCAGTATGCAAATAGACAGACTATTCTTTCTGTCAGATGATGGGCCAAATTGCTATTTTATTTTTAAACGTTTGACCTAATTCTAATCTGTAAAATTTTAGGTGGACAGGGTTCTTTCAAACATAACCCCCAACTGCTACTTTTCAGGAAACAGGGGGAGAGAGCACCGTCTCCCGATGGTCCTCACTAGTACCTTGCATGGGACTTGAACCTGCAGGCAGGTGGTAGCAGAGGCTACCGATCAAGCACACCACACCATTGAGCTAAGGCACCTTGGGGCAATCAGCAGATGTCTCCTGGTGCTTATGAGTTTTTATTTTTTATTCTAGCCTTGAAAAATTCAAATTACTGCAGCATTGGTTGAGTATTAGTTTTGAACCAGTAACCTTTGGATTATGAACCTCAGATTTATCTTTTGAGCCACATCAGCATGTAAGGTACAATCGGGAACTTATATTTAACCAGCCGTTTAGAATTTAGATGGACAGTGAAAATGTTCTTCAGGAGAATTGAACCCGGAATGTTCTGCTTATAAACCCCAGGTTTATCTACGGTGCCACACTGGCATGTGAGGTACAATCGGGAACTTATATTTAACCATCCGTTTAGAATTTAGATGGACAGTTCTGTTTATAAACGTCTAAAACAAGTCTAAAAATAGACGTGTTTTAGACGTCTGTTTTGAGGATATGAAAAAAAACAAAAAAAAACATGGGTTATAGCCCATCGTTTTTTGAAACTTTGAAAAAAAAAAAAAAAAAACGTTTTTCATCATTTTTGAACATGGGCTATAGCCCATACCGTACGGCATACTATAGCACGCCGTTTTTCATCATTTTTGAGGATTTGAAAAAAATGAAAAAAAACAAAAAAAACATGGGTTATAGCCCATCGTTTTTTGAAATTTTGAAAAAAAAAAAAAACTCGTTTTTCATCATTTTTGAACATGGGCTATAGCCCATACCGTACGGCATACTATAGCACGCCGTTTTTCATCATTTTTGAGGATTTGAAAAAAAAAAAAAAAAAAAAAACATGGGTTATAGCCCATCGTTTTTTGAAATTTTGAAAAAAAAAAAAAAAAAACTCGTTTTTCATCATTTTTGAACATGGGCTATAGCCCATACCGTACGGCATACTATAGCACGCCGTTTTTCATCATTTTTGAGGATTTGAAAAAAAAACAAAAAAAAAACATGGGTTATAGCCCATCGTTTTTTGAAATTTCAAAAAAAAAAATAACCTTGTTTTTCATCATTTTTGAACATGGGCTATAGCCCATACCGTACGGCATACTATAGCACGCCGTTTTTCATCATTTTGAGGATTTGAAAAAAAAAAAAAAAAAAGAAAACATGGGTTATAGCCCATCGTTTTTTTTTATTTTGGAAGAAAAAAAATGACCTCGTTTTTCATCATTTTTGAACATGGGCTATAGCCCATACCGTACGGCATACTATAGCACGCCGTTTTTCATCATTTTTGAGGATTTGAAAAAAAAAAAAAAAAAAAAAAACATGGGTTATAGCCCATCGTTTTATTTTATTTTGGAAGATAAAAAATGTCCTCGTTTTTCATCATTTTTGAACATGGGCTATAGCCCATACCGTACGGCATACTATAGCACGCCGTTTTTCATCATTTTTGAGGATTTGAAAAAAAAAAAACAAAAAAAAAACATGGGTTATAGCCCATCGTTTTTTTTTATTTTGGAAGAAAAAAAATGACCTCGTTTTTCATCATTTTTGAACATGGGCTATAGCCCATACCGTACGGCATACTATAGCACGCCGTTTTTCATCATTTTTGAGGATTTGAAAAAAAACAAAAACAAAAAAAACATGGGTTATAGCCCATCGTTTTTTTTAATTTTGGAAGAAAAAAAATGACCTCGTTTTTCATCATTTTTGAACATGGGCTATAGCCCATACCGTACGGCATACTATAGCACGCCGTTTTTCATCATTTTTGAGGATTTGAAAAAAAAAAAAAAAAAAAAAAAACATGGGTTATAGCCCATCGTTTTTTTTAATTTTGGAAGAAAAAAAATGACCTCGTTTTTCATCATTTTTGAACATGGGCTATAGCCCATACCGTACGGCATACTATAGCACGCCGTTTTTCATCATTTTTGAGGATTTGAAAAAAAAAAAAAAAAAAAAAACATGGGTTATAGCCCATCGTTTTTTTTTATTTTGGAAGAAAAGAAATTACCTCGTTTTTCATCATTTTTGAACATGGGCTATAGCCCATACCGTACGGCATACTATAGCACGCCGTTTTTCATCATTTTTGAGGATTTTGAAAAAATGAAAAAATGAAAAAAGATGGGTTATAGCCCATCGTTTTTTGAATTTTTTTTATTGTATAGCAGTGGCTCACAGCCTCAGCCTGATTACCTCAAAAGTCTCATATCTCCCCTGAGCCATAGGCAGTTGCTTTGGCTTAGTGGTTAAGATGTTGGCCTTCAGTGCAGGTGACCTGTGTTCGATTCCTGGGTGTTACACTCTGATGAAAGTGATTCTATGTTCAACTCTTGATTCTTTCAACTTTACTATCTGAAGGCTAACATACAAAAGATACAAAAGGGGTTATTCCGCACAGAGAGTTCATTTTCAAATCCCACTCTTCCTAAAGTTTAATGCTAGTTATTGAGCTTAATTTACTGCTATTCTAGCAGTGGCTCACAGCCTCAGCCTGATTACCTCAAAACTCTAATTGTCGTAGTGGTTAAGATGTTGGCTTTCCACGTGGGAGACCAGGGTTCGATTCCCGGCTGTTACACTATCATATAAAAGAAGACCTCAACAGCGCTAAGAAACATCTGATTAATATGATTCTGTGTTATTTAAACTTTACTAACTGAAGGCTAACGAACAAAAGATCACTTCAAAATTACCAGGAGACTTTGCCTGAGAGTGTCTGACTGATGGTGCAATGGTCTAATCATCAGGCTTTCAGTACAGACATTCCATGTTCAAGTCCTGTTCCTCCTACAGCTCAATGCTGCAGTAATTTGAACTTTTCAAGGCTTGAATGAAAAATAAAAACTCAAAAGCACCAGGAGACATGTGCTGAATGCCCAAAGGTGCCTTGGCGTAATGGTGTGGAGCGCTTGACCCGTTGCCTCTGCTACAGGCAGTTGGCAGGTTCAAGTCCCATGTCATGACATCAAGGTGCTGGAGGACCATCGGGAGAGGGTGCTCTCTCCCCCTGTTTCCTGAGATGTAACGGTTGGGGCTTATGTCTGAAAGAACCCTGTCCAGCTAACCTTTTACCATGAAAATGTCCAATTTAACATACTCTTACCACCTCTCAGTTTTCCCTTTTCCAACTGGCCTGGAAGCCAGACATAAAAGAGGGACTTTCCAACCAAGTTTTGGCCCAGTATGCAAATAGACAGACTATTCTTTCTGTCAGATGATGGGCCAAATTGCTATTTTATTTTTAAACGTTTGACCTAATTCTAATCTGTAAAATTTTAGGTGGACAGGGTTCTTTCAAACATAACCCCCAACTGCTACTTTTCAGGAAACAGGGGGAGAGAGCACCGTCTCCCGATGGTCCTCACTAGTACCTTGCATGGGACTTGAACCTGCAGGCAGGTGGTAGCAGAGGCTACCGATCAAGCACACCACACCATTGAGCTAAGGCACCTTGGGGCAATCAGCAGATGTCTCCTGGTGCTTATGAGTTTTTATTTTTTATTCTAGCCTTGAAAAATTCAAATTACTGCAGCATTGGTTGAGTATTAGTTTTGAACCAGTAACCTTTGGATTATGAACCTCAGATTTATCTTTTGAGCCACATCAGCATGTAAGGTACAATCGGGAACTTATATTTAACCAGCCGTTTAGAATTTAGATGGACAGTGAAAATGTTCTTCAGGAGAATTGAACCCGGAATGTTCTGCTTATAAACCCCAGGTTTATCTACGGTGCCACACTGGCATGTGAGGTACAATCGGGAACTTATATTTAACCATCCGTTTAGAATTTAGATGGACAGTTCTGTTTATAAACGTCTAAAACAAGTCTAAAAATAGACGTGTTTTAGACGTCTGTTTTGAGGATATGAAAAAAAAAAAAAAAAAAACATGGGTTATAGCCCATCGTTTTTTGAAACTTTGAAAAAAAAAAAAAAAAACGTTTTTCATCATTTTTGAACATGGGCTATAGCCCATACCGTACGGCATACTATAGCACGCCGTTTTTCATCATTTTTGAGGATTTGAAAAAAATGAAAAAAAACAAAAAAAACATGGGTTATAGCCCATCGTTTTTTGAAATTTTGAAAAAAAAAAAAAAACTCGTTTTTCATCATTTTTGAACATGGGCTATAGCCCATACCGTACGGCATACTATAGCACGCCGTTTTTCATCATTTTTGAGGATTTTGAAAAAATGAAAAAATGAAAAAAGATGGGTTATAGCCCATCGTTTTTTTAATTTTTTTTATTGTATAGCAGTGGCTCACAGCCTCAGCCTGATTACCTCAAAAGTCTCATATCTCCCCTGAGCCATAGGCAGTTGCTTTGGCTTAGTGGTTAAGATGTTGGCCTTCAGTGCAGGTGACCTGTGTTCGATTCCTGGGTGTTACACTCTGATGAAAGTGATTCTATGTTCAACTCTTGATTCTTTCAACTTTACTATCTGAAGGCTAACATACAAAAGATACAAAAGGGGTTATTCCGCACAGAGAGTTCATTTTCAAATCCCACTCTTCCTAAAGTTTAATGCTAGTTATTGAGCTTAATTTACTGCTATTCTAGCAGTGGCTCACAGCCTCAGCCTGATTACCTCAAAACTCTAATTGTCGTAGTGGTTAAGATGTTGGCTTTCCACGTGGGAGACCAGGGTTCGATTCCCGGCTGTTACACTATCATATAAAAGAAGACCTCAACAGCGCTAAGAAACATCTGATTAATATGATTCTGTGTTATTTAAACTTTACTAACTGAAGGCTAACGAACAAAAGATCACTTCAAAATTACCAGGAGACTTTGCCTGAGAGTGTCTGACTGATGGTGCAATGGTCTAATCATCAGGCTTTCAGTACAGACATTCCATGTTCAAGTCCTGTTCCTCCTACAGCTCAATGCTGCAGTAATTTGAACTTTTCAAGGCTTGAATGAAAAATAAAAACTCAAAAGCACCAGGAGACATGTGCTGAATGCCCAAAGGTGCCTTGGCGTAATGGTGTGGAGCGCTTGACCCGTTGCCTCTGCTACAGGCAGTTGGCAGGTTCAAGTCCCATGTCATGACATCAAGGTGCTGGAGGACCATCGGGAGAGGGTGCTCTCTCCCCCTGTTTCCTGAGATGTAACGGTTGGGGCTTATGTCTGAAAGAACCCTGTCCAGCTAACCTTTTACCATGAAAATGTCCAATTTAACATACTCTTACCACCTCTCAGTTTTCCCTTTTCCAACTGGCCTGGAAGCCAGACATAAAAGAGGGACTTTCCAACCAAGTTTTGGCCCAGTATGCAAATAGACAGACTATTCTTTCTGTCAGATGATGGGCCAAATTGCTATTTTATTTTTAAACGTTTGACCTAATTCTAATCTGTAAAATTTTAGGTGGACAGGGTTCTTTCAAACATAACCCCCAACTGCTACTTTTCAGGAAACAGGGGGAGAGAGCACCGTCTCCCGATGGTCCTCACTAGTACCTTGCATGGGACTTGAACCTGCAGGCAGGTGGTAGCAGAGGCTACCGATCAAGCACACCACACCATTGAGCTAAGGCACCTTGGGGCAATCAGCAGATGTCTCCTGGTGCTTATGAGTTTTTATTTTTTATTCTAGCCTTGAAAAATTCAAATTACTGCAGCATTGGTTGAGTATTAGTTTTGAACCAGTAACCTTTGGATTATGAACCTCAGATTTATCTTTTGAGCCACATCAGCATGTAAGGTACAATCGGGAACTTATATTTAACCAGCCGTTTAGAATTTAGATGGACAGTGAAAATGTTCTTCAGGAGAATTGAACCCGGAATGTTCTGCTTATAAACCCCAGGTTTATCTACGGTGCCACACTGGCATGTGAGGTACAATCGGGAACTTATATTTAACCATCCGTTTAGAATTTAGATGGACAGTTCTGTTTATAAACGTCTAAAACAAGTCTAAAAATAGACGTGTTTTAGACGTCTGTTTTGAGGATATGAAAAAAAACAAAAAAAAACATGGGTTATAGCCCATCGTTTTTTGAAACTTTGAAAAAAAAAAAAAAAAAAACGTTTTTCATCATTTTTGAACATGGGCTATAGCCCATACCGTACGGCATACTATAGCACGCCGTTTTTCATCATTTTTGAGGATTTGAAAAAAAAAAAAAAAAAAACATGGGTTATAGCCCATCGTTTTTTGAAATTTCAAAAAAAAAAAATAACCTTGTTTTTCATCATTTTTGAACATGGGCTATAGCCCATACCGTACGGCATACTATAGCACGCCGTTTTTCATCATTTTGAGGATTTGAAAAAAAAAAAAAAAAAAGAAAACATGGGTTATAGCCCATCGTTTTTTTTTATTTTGGAAGAAAAAAAATGACCTCGTTTTTCATCATTTTTGAACATGGGCTATAGCCCATACCGTACGGCATACTATAGCACGCCGTTTTTCATCATTTTTGAGGATTTGAAAAAAAAAAAAAAAAAAAAAAACATGGGTTATAGCCCATCGTTTTTTTTTATTTTGGAAGATAAAAAATGTCCTCGTTTTTCATCATTTTTGAACATGGGCTATAGCCCATACCGTACGGCATACTATAGCACGCCGTTTTTCATCATTTTTGAGGATTTGAAAAAAAAAAAAAAAAAAAAAAACATGGGTTATAGCCCATCGTTTTTTTTTATTTTGGAAGAAAAAAAATGACCTCGTTTTTCATCATTTTTGAACATGGGCTATAGCCCATACCGTACGGCATACTATAGCACGCCGTTTTTCATCATTTTTGAGGATTTGAAAAAAAAAAAAAAAAAAAAAAACATGGGTTATAGCCCATCGTTTTTTTTAATTTTGGAAGAAAAAAAATGACCTCGTTTTTCATCATTTTTGAACATGGGCTATAGCCCATACCGTACGGCATACTATAGCACGCCGTTTTTCATCATTTTTGAGGATTTGAAAAAAAAAAAAAAAAAAAAAAAACATGGGTTATAGCCCATCGTTTTTTTTAATTTTGGAAGAAAAAAAATGACCTCGTTTTTCATCATTTTTGAACATGGGCTATAGCCCATACCGTACGGCATACTATAGCACGCCGTTTTTCATCATTTTTGAGGATTTGAAAAAAAAAAAAAAAAAAAAAACATGGGTTATAGCCCATCGTTTTTTTTTATTTTGGAAGAAAAGAAATTACCTCGTTTTTCATCATTTTTGAACATGGGCTATAGCCCATACCGTACGGCATACTATAGCACGCCGTTTTTCATCATTTTTGAGGATTTTGAAAAAATGAAAAAATGAAAAAAGATGGGTTATAGCCCATCGTTTTTTGAATTTTTTTTATTGTATAGCAGTGGCTCACAGCCTCAGCCTGATTACCTCAAAAGTCTCATATCTCCCCTGAGCCATAGGCAGTTGCTTTGGCTTAGTGGTTAAGATGTTGGCCTTCAGTGCAGGTGACCTGTGTTCGATTCCTGGGTGTTACACTCTGATGAAAGTGATTCTATGTTCAACTCTTGATTCTTTCAACTTTACTATCTGAAGGCTAACATACAAAAGATACAAAAGGGGTTATTCCGCACAGAGAGTTCATTTTCAAATCCCACTCTTCCTAAAGTTTAATGCTAGTTATTGAGCTTAATTTACTGCTATTCTAGCAGTGGCTCACAGCCTCAGCCTGATTACCTCAAAACTCTAATTGTCGTAGTGGTTAAGATGTTGGCTTTCCACGTGGGAGACCAGGGTTCGATTCCCGGCTGTTACACTATCATATAAAAGAAGACCTCAACAGCGCTAAGAAACATCTGATTAATATGATTCTGTGTTATTTAAACTTTACTAACTGAAGGCTAACGAACAAAAGATCACTTCAAAATTACCAGGAGACTTTGCCTGAGAGTGTCTGACTGATGGTGCAATGGTCTAATCATCAGGCTTTCAGTACAGACATTCCATGTTCAAGTCCTGTTCCTCCTACAGCTCAATGCTGCAGTAATTTGAACTTTTCAAGGCTTGAATGAAAAATAAAAACTCAAAAGCACCAGGAGACATGTGCTGAATGCCCAAAGGTGCCTTGGCGTAATGGTGTGGAGCGCTTGACCCGTTGCCTCTGCTACAGGCAGTTGGCAGGTTCAAGTCCCATGTCATGACATCAAGGTGCTGGAGGACCATCGGGAGAGGGTGCTCTCTCCCCCTGTTTCCTGAGATGTAACGGTTGGGGCTTATGTCTGAAAGAACCCTGTCCAGCTAACCTTTTACCATGAAAATGTCCAATTTAACATACTCTTACCACCTCTCAGTTTGCCCTTTTCCAACTGGCCTGGAAGCCAGACATAAAAGAGGGACTTTCCAACCAAGTTTTGGCCCAGTATGCAAATAGACAGACTATTCTTTCTGTCAGATGATGGGCCAAATTGCTATTTTATTTTTAAACGTTTGACCTAATTCTAATCTGTAAAATTTTAGGTGGACAGGGTTCTTTCAAACATAACCCCCAACTGCTACTTTTCAGGAAACAGGGGGAGAGAGCACCGTCTCCCGATGGTCCTCACTAGTACCTTGCATGGGACTTGAACCTGCAGGCAGGTGGTAGCAGAGGCTACCGATCAAGCACACCACACCATTGAGCTAAGGCACCTTGGGGCAATCAGCAGATGTCTCCTGGTGCTTATGAGTTTTTATTTTTTATTCTAGCCTTGAAAAATTCAAATTACTGCAGCATTGGTTGAGTATTAGTTTTGAACCAGTAACCTTTGGATTATGAACCTCAGATTTATCTTTTGAGCCACATCAGCATGTAAGGTACAATCGGGAACTTATATTTAACCAGCCGTTTAGAATTTAGATGGACAGTGAAAATGTTCTTCAGGAGAATTGAACCCGGAATGTTCTGCTTATAAACCCCAGGTTTATCTACGGTGCCACACTGGCATGTGAGGTACAATCGGGAACTTATATTTAACCATCCGTTTAGAATTTAGATGGACAGTTCTGTTTATAAACGTCTAAAACAAGTCTAAAAATAGACGTGTTTTAGACGTCTGTTTTGAGGATATGAAAAAAAAAACAAAAAAAACATGGGTTATAGCCCATCGTTTTTTGAAACTTTGAAAAAAAAAAAAAAAAACGTTTTTCATCATTTTTGAACATGGGCTATAGCCCATACCGTACGGCATACTATAGCACGCCGTTTTTCATCATTTTTGAGGATTTGAAAAAAATGAAAAAAAACAAAAAAAACATGGGTTATAGCCCATCGTTTTTTGAAATTTTGAAAAAAAAAAAAAAACTCGTTTTTCATCATTTTTGAACATGGGCTATAGCCCATACCGTACGGCATACTATAGCACGCCGTTTTTCATCATTTTTGAGGATTTTGAAAAAATGAAAAAATGAAAAAAGATGGGTTATAGCCCATCGTTTTTTTAATTTTTTTTATTGTATAGCAGTGGCTCACAGCCTCAGCCTGATTACCTCAAAAGTCTCATATCTCCCCTGAGCCATAGGCAGTTGCTTTGGCTTAGTGGTTAAGATGTTGGCCTTCAGTGCAGGTGACCTGTGTTCGATTCCTGGGTGTTACACTCTGATGAAAGTGATTCTATGTTCAACTCTTGATTCTTTCAACTTTACTATCTGAAGGCTAACATACAAAAGATACAAAAGGGGTTATTCCGCACAGAGAGTTCATTTTCAAATCCCACTCTTCCTAAAGTTTAATGCTAGTTATTGAGCTTAATTTACTGCTATTCTAGCAGTGGCTCACAGCCTCAGCCTGATTACCTCAAAACTCTAATTGTCGTAGTGGTTAAGATGTTGGCTTTCCACGTGGGAGACCAGGGTTCGATTCCCGGCTGTTACACTATCATATAAAAGAAGACCTCAACAGCGCTAAGAAACATCTGATTAATATGATTCTGTGTTATTTAAACTTTACTAACTGAAGGCTAACGAACAAAAGATCACTTCAAAATTACCAGGAGACTTTGCCTGAGAGTGTCTGACTGATGGTGCAATGGTCTAATCATCAGGCTTTCAGTACAGACATTCCATGTTCAAGTCCTGTTCCTCCTACAGCTCAATGCTGCAGTAATTTGAACTTTTCAAGGCTTGAATGAAAAATAAAAACTCAAAAGCACCAGGAGACATGTGCTGAATGCCCAAAGGTGCCTTGGCGTAATGGTGTGGAGCGCTTGACCCGTTGCCTCTGCTACAGGCAGTTGGCAGGTTCAAGTCCCATGTCATGACATCAAGGTGCTGGAGGACCATCGGGAGAGGGTGCTCTCTCCCCCTGTTTCCTGAGATGTAACGGTTGGGGCTTATGTCTGAAAGAACCCTGTCCAGCTAACCTTTTACCATGAAAATGTCCAATTTAACATACTCTTACCACCTCTCAGTTTTCCCTTTTCCAACTGGCCTGGAAGCCAGACATAAAAGAGGGACTTTCCAACCAAGTTTTGGCCCAGTATGCAAATAGACAGACTATTCTTTCTGTCAGATGATGGGCCAAATTGCTATTTTATTTTTAAACGTTTGACCTAATTCTAATCTGTAAAATTTTAGGTGGACAGGGTTCTTTCAAACATAACCCCCAACTGCTACTTTTCAGGAAACAGGGGGAGAGAGCACCGTCTCCCGATGGTCCTCACTAGTACCTTGCATGGGACTTGAACCTGCAGGCAGGTGGTAGCAGAGGCTACCGATCAAGCACACCACACCATTGAGCTAAGGCACCTTGGGGCAATCAGCAGATGTCTCCTGGTGCTTATGAGTTTTTATTTTTTATTCTAGCCTTGAAAAATTCAAATTACTGCAGCATTGGTTGAGTATTAGTTTTGAACCAGTAACCTTTGGATTATGAACCTCAGATTTATCTTTTGAGCCACATCAGCATGTAAGGTACAATCGGGAACTTATATTTAACCAGCCGTTTAGAATTTAGATGGACAGTGAAAATGTTCTTCAGGAGAATTGAACCCGGAATGTTCTGCTTATAAACCCCAGGTTTATCTACGGTGCCACACTGGCATGTGAGGTACAATCGGGAACTTATATTTAACCATCCGTTTAGAATTTAGATGGACAGTTCTGTTTATAAACGTCTAAAACAAGTCTAAAAATAGACGTGTTTTAGACGTCTGTTTTGAGGATATGAAAAAAAAACAAAAAAAAACATGGGTTATAGCCCATCGTTTTTTGAAACTTTGAAAAAAAAAAAAAAAACGTTTTTCATCATTTTTGAACATGGGCTATAGCCCATACCGTACGGCATACTATAGCACGCCGTTTTTCATCATTTTTGAGGATTTGAAAAAAATGAAAAAAAACAAAAAAAACATGGGTTATAGCCCATCGTTTTTTGAAATTTTGAAAAAAAAAAAAAAACTCGTTTTTCATCATTTTTGAACATGGGCTATAGCCCATACCGTACGGCATACTATAGCACGCCGTTTTTCATCATTTTTGAGGATTTGAAAAAAAAAAAAAAAAAAAAAAAACATGGGTTATAGCCCATCGTTTTTTGAAATTTTGAAAAAAAAAAAAAAAAAACTCGTTTTTCATCATTTTTGAACATGGGCTATAGCCCATACCGTACGGCATACTATAGCACGCCGTTTTTCATCATTTTTACAGATTTGAAAAAAAAAAAAAAAAAAAAACATGGGTTATAGCCCATCGTTTTTTGAAATTTCAAAAAAAAAAAATAACCTTGTTTTTCATCATTTTTGAACATGGGCTATAGCCCATACCCTACGGCATACTATAGCACGCCGTTTTTCATCATTTTGAGGATTTGAAAAAAAAAAAAAAAAAAAAAAACATGGGTTATAGCCCATCGTTTTTTTTTATTTTGGAAGAAAAAAAATGACCTCGTTTTTCATCATTTTTGAACATGGGCTATAGCCCATACCGTACGGCATACTATAGCACGCCGTTTTTCATCATTTTTGAGGATTTGAAAAAAAAAAAAAAAAAAAAAAACATGGGTTATAGCCCATCGTTTTTTTTTATTTTGGAAGATAAAAAATGTCCTCGTTTTTCATCATTTTTGAACATGGGCTATAGCCCATACCGTACGGCATACTATAGCACGCCGTTTTTCATCATTTTTGAGGATTTGAAAAAACAAAAACAAAAAAAAAACATGGGTTATAGCCCATCGTTTTTTTTTATTTTGGAAGAAAAAAAATGACCTCGTTTTTCATCATTTTTGAACATGGGCTATAGCCCATACCGTACGGCATACTATAGCACGCCGTTTTTCATCATTTTTGAGGATTTGAAAAAAAAAAAAAAAAAAAAAACATGGGTTATAGCCCATCGTTTTTTGAAATTTCGAAAAAAATAAATAACCTTGTTTTTCATCATTTTTGAACATGGGCTATAGCCCATACCGTACGGCATACTATAGCACGCCGTTTTTCATCATTTTTGAGGATTAAAAAAAAAAAAAAAAAAAAAAAACATGGGTTATAGCCCATCGTTTTTTTTAATTTTGGAAGAAAAAAAATGACCTCGTTTTTCATCATTTTTGAACATGGGCTATAGCCCATACCGTACGGCATACTATAGCACGCCGTTTTTCATCATTTTTGAGGATTAAAAAAAAAAAAAAAAAAAAAAAAACATGGGTTATAGCCCATCGTTTCTTTTTTATTTTGGAAGAAAAAAAATGACCTCGTTTTTCATAATTTTTGAACATGGGCTATAGCCCATACCGTACGGCATACTATAGCATGCCGTTTTTCATAATTTTTGAGGATTTTGAAAAAATGAAAAAAGATGGGTTATAGCCCATCGTTTTTTGATTTTTTTTTATTGTATAGCAGTGGCTCACAGCCTCAGCCTGATGACCTCAAAAGTCTCATATCTCCCCTGAGCCATAGGCAGTTGCTTTGGCTTAGTGGTTAAGATGTTGGCCTTCAGTGCAGGTGACCTGTGTTCGATTCCTGGGTGTTACACTCTGATGAACGTGATTCTATGTTCAACTCTTGATTCTTTCAACTTTACTATCTGAAGGCTAACATACAAAAGATACAAAAGGGGTTATTCCGCACAGAGAGTTCATTTTCAAATCCCACTCTTCCTAAAGTTTAATGCTAGTTATTGAGCTTAATTTACTGCTATTCTAGCAGTGGCTCACAGCCTCAGCCTGATTACCTCAAAACTCTAATTGTCGTAGTGGTTAAGATGTTGGCTTTCCACGTGGGAGACCAGGGTTCGATTCCCGGCTGTTACACTATCATATAAAAGAAGACCTCAACAGCGCTAAGAAACATCTGATTAATATGATTCTGTGTTATTTAAACTTTACTAACTGAAGGCTAACGAACAAAAGATCACTTCAAAATTACCAGGAGACTTTGCCTGAGAGTGTCTGACTGATGGTGCAATGGTCTAATCATCAGGCTTTCAGTACAGACATTCCATGTTCAAGTCCTGTTCCTCCTACAGCTCAATGCTGCAGTAATTTGAACTTTTCAAGGCTTGAATGAAAAATAAAAACTCAAAAGCACCAGGAGACATGTGCTGAATGCTCAAAGGTGCCTTGGCGTAATGGTGTGGAGCGCTTGACCCGTTGCCTCTGCTACAGGCAGTTGGCAGGTTCAAGTCCCATGTCATGACATCAAGGTGCTGGAGGACCATCGGGAGAGGGTGCTCTCTCCCCCTGTTTCCTGAGATGTAACGGTTGGGGCTTATGTCTGAAAGAACCCTGTCCAGCTAACCTTTTACCATGAAAATGTCCAATTTAACATACTCTTACCACCTCTCAGTTTGCCCTTTTCCAACTGGCCTGGAAGCCAGACATAAAAGAGGGACTTTCCAACCAAGTTTTGGCCCAGTATGCAAATAGACAGACTATTCTTTCTGTCAGATGATGGGCCAAATTGCTATTTTATTTTTAAACGTTTGACCTAATTCTTATCTGTAAAATTTTAGGTGGACAGGGTTCTTTCAAACATAACCCCCAACTGCTACTTTTCAGGAAACAGGGGGAGAGAGCACTGTCTCCCGATGGTCCTCACTAGTACCTTGCATGGGACTTGAACCTGCAGGCAGGTGGTAGCAGAGGCTACCGATCAAGCACACCACACCATTGAGCTAAGGCATCTTGGGGCAATCAGCAGATGTCTCCTGGTGCTTATGAGTTTTTATTTTTTATTCTAGCCTTGAAAAATTCAAATTACTGCAGCATTGGTTGAGTATTAGTTTTGAACCAGTAACCTTTGGATTATGGCTTGCCAATGGAAGTCACATGGTTTGACCAAACATTTGTTTGATGGAGGGGAGGGGGACAGAACACAGCCATCAAACAAATGTTTGCTCAAACCATGTGACTTCCATTGGAAAAGCATTTAGGCGGCCAGCAAACACAGGCAGGGCAACAGAACATGTGTTCTTTATGTGTGAGGACTAAAAGGAAAAACATTCCTGACATTGTCGTCCATTTAGTGTCACAATAAACAGTCCTATAAATCCTCTCATGTTTAAACAATAAACAGTCCTATAAATCCTCTAATGTCTAAACATTAACAGTGTTAAAGGATAAAACCGTGTTTCTCAAACAAACGCTTCTTACCTTGGAACAAACAGCTTGGCTCCCAGACAGCATGTAGAGAAACAGCCTGGATCCCAAACCAAACAGCATGTTGGGAAACAACATGGCCGCTCCTATTTAAATCTAAAGCCCCGCCCACTGGATCCGGTCACCTGTTCAACTAGTCCGTCCGTCATTGGTCCGTTGGTCAGAGTGATAAGTGATTGGAATTGGATCATCCACTGTTGATCATCACAGCTGTGTGCACACACACACACACACACACACACACGCATGCACATGCATTATTTGATCTACAACTGCCATCAAATCAAACTGATTAAAGAAAAATCACACCCATGTGAAATGAGAGGCTCTCTTAGCATGATGTAACATGTCGATTTGCGCGTCCACATATGATTTACATTCTCCATTCATTGTCAAAGAGAATTTAAAGGGATATTTCACTTTAAAAAAAACTTTTGGTCATTTCATTTTCTACCCAGGCTTTTTGTTGCTTGAAGTTGCTTGATTCAGTATTTATTTAGATATTATTATTTGATATTAATTTGAACCTAACCCTCAACCTTTGGATTGGAAGGCCTCTCCTTTACACCTGCACGCTTTTCACACTAATGGAATGTTCTTTTCAAAAGATGAAGTTCCACAGCTAACTCCTGACAGAATGATTGAATCTACTGAGCATTTGTACTCTATCTGCACCCATATTTACATGCTGAAAGCAAACAAAGATGTTTTGTTTTAGCCTAGGGCTATAGGCAATGTCATTATGATTGTAATGTTTAAATATGTGTAAATATGTGTAAAATGTGCTTTTTTTATCAAGCACATTTTCTGTTTTCAGTTGTCAACTAGTTTAAGTCAAATCAATAATCAATTATAAGCTTAGCCTCATACCTGTGAACTGCATTGTGTTTTAAATTATTTATTGCAACAACCACCAATCAAGAATTAAACACAAAACACTCATTTTTTGCTTGACAGTATCATGATTCAGTATCACATTTTTCCTATAGGTTGTGTCAATGTAGGAAGTGAATTAATAACAAGCTAATTAACAACTTCATTTTTTATATGTTGACAGGATTATTTTTTACAAACACACAGTGCTTTTTTGTTTGTTTTGTTCTTCTGTAACTTGAGTGTGGTTTGAACTCACCATCTCCCAATCAAAAACCAGCTACTTCTTACTGAGTGTGTTGGGTTTGAATTAGCACAATTCTACAAGGAACTCTAAAGATATCTTGAAATTTATCCGCTGGGCCACTTAGCGGCACACAGTTCAGCTGGAATTACCAGGCTACTTGGAACATAACCCTAACCCTACCCCTAACCCGGCTATAATCCATGGTCAAAAAGGATGAAAAACGAGGATTTGAAAAAAAGACTAAATCACTTCCAGACCATGACCATGGGTTTTACATGCTGCTCAGTTTTAATGCACTGCACTTTAGGATCTTATGCTTATTTATGCTTTATGCTTATTCTTCTTTTATTGATAAGTTATACACTGCTGGTACTTTGATAGGCATTAGACCACAGACCCATACTTTTCATAATTGTCTCCACCAGGCCGAAGGCATGGGGGGAGAGTATGTTTTGCACTCCGTCCGTGTGTGTGTGTGTGTGTGTGTGTGTGTGTCCTTCCTTCCTTCCGTCCGTCTGTCTGTCCGTCCGTCCTTCCGTCCGTCCGTCCGTTATCAGCTAATCTCCGGCACCGTTGGCCCGATCCATGCCAAACTTTGCACACACACTCCCTGGATGCTAACGACGAACTTTATCTAGTTCATACTGTACACGTTTTCCCCTCTTTTTTACTTTCTTTAACTGTATGATGATTTTCTCTTTTTTAATAGAAGTGTATATATATCTGTACGTCTTTAAATGTTCTGATGAATTGAAAATGGAGGACTCTGATGTAAACAAGTGCTTCTTATGGTTTGGTTTATTCTTATAGCAGTTTTTGTATTGACTTGTGCACCTTTTGTTTGAAATGAACCGTGAATACAATTTTCAATCAGTCAATCAAACTCAACATATTATAATTTGACGACGGGATAATCCAACACTCTCTCCTATTCAGACTCATGAAATGAAGGAAATTGACCCCATGTTTTGTATATTGTGTATATTTAATTCATTTACATATATTGCAAAATAGCGTGAAGCATGACTGATATCACTTACTACCATGATGGACAGGGATGACCCTGCTGCCTGCCACACCCAGGTCTGGCCGTCCATTCGCGGGGCAGGAGTGGATAGTAACTATAGTGTGTAATAGCAAAGCTTTATTTACCTGTTATTACAGTGCAATACTGTCACCATTTGGTGACCAGTTATATGAGTGTGATGTGTGCTGCCCCTCAAAGTGGCCCTATCAAGCTACAGTATGCTGTCCCTACTTGCTGCCTTGCTTGGGGAAAACTAGCCCTGGTCCAGTGCGTCAGTGAGAGACTTGCTAACGCACTGGACCAGGGCTAGGGGAAAATCTGATGCGATTCTATTGGCTGTTGGTGCGTTAACGCTATTGACACCTCTCCCTGTTATTGCAGGGGACTGTGATGTGCGCTGGCTTCAAAGTGGCCTTATCAAAGTATGCTGCGGCTGCCTCCAGTCCAGGCAACACACCTGCAACCACTGATTGGGGCCAAATTGGGCCAAAGCAAAATCTACTATAAATCTACGCCTGTGTAATGGGTCCATGTTTGTGCTGGTTTATTGCCAGGTGTACAGAAGTGACAGTATTATAACCCTAGTTATATGGTTCTGTCTGGTGAGAGGGGCCATGGGGTGTATAAGTGTGAGCTGTTATACTTTTTTGGCAGTCTATACTGTCTGTCCTGTCTGTCAAGGTGTGCAGGTACTATCAATCTCTAAGGTGATATTTGGATTTAGTCTCCTTTGTTTTTGCCACTTTGTTATCTTGGGAGGGAAACAAATGTTTAAATCTGCCCAACTGTGTGCCAAACCCCTCCCCCTTTATCATACAACCACAGCTGTGGGTGCGTCTTCAGTTCCGGTGGATCACCACCCACCTAGCCTGGTCTGTGTTACAAAATTGCTGTGTGAACCGGTCTGGAGTGGATGATATCGTTATACGTCATGTTGTAGTCATCAGGCAGGAACCATCATCTGGAACTTCCTTTCCCGCAAACCGGAAGAATAACAATAAAAGCTCTCGTAGCCTGCAAATTTTATCGAGAAAAATCGGTTTGAGGGAAAAGGAAGTTCCAGATTGATGGACTACAAACAATGACTACAACATGACGTAGCGATATCATCCACTCTCGACCGGATCATAAACCCGAAAAGGAATGCTGCACAGGCTAGCACCAACCAGGCAAACCAGACATACTTAATACTTGTACTTAATGGTGGGCTTGTCCGCATAAGAATTACGTTTTACTTTTTTGAAAAAAGAATCTTCCTCCTTGATAATGTCTACTTACAAGTTCAGAATTATTTTCATAGTTTCGTTTCCAGTTGGTTCATTAAATATCTAAGGAATATCCACAAGGAATTTAGCCCACACAATAATACAACACAATGGGTTTTCTTTTATTATCTATTTTCAAGAAATAAATTCAATACATATATACACAAAGTACTGCCTTTTGCTTCTGTAAAAAATGGCATTGGGGATACTAAAGTTGTTTGAGTAACCAGAGCTGTAAAACATAGTGTGCATCTATCTATCCATTAATATCAATTGTAGCATCAAAATAATCAGATTCACTGCATGTAGCATAACTTGTCTCCACTTGTGAAATCATAATATATTACATAAGAGTTGGTTGGGTATCTCATTTCCAAGTTTATTTACATTATGTAAGTGTTACATTTAAATTTTCTTATCACCATTTAACTATAAATACACCATTTTAAACAAGGCCTTTAACCCAATTCACTAAAAATAATCGTTCACGCCCTCTAAAATGTGAAAACAGAAAAGAGAAACTCCAATGGATTAAAACAATTTTATATTGCATCTTCTTAATATTAGTAAAACATGCAAGGCAAAATATATGATATGAAAATAAAGTGAAAATCCATAAAATGTGATGCTTTACAAAGGAAAATTAACATCAAAACAATTCAACATGGTGGTACAAACACTGGGTCTGAGTCTGTGGCAAAGCTTAAAGATCTTTCTCAAAGAAATGTGAATCCATGACTTTCAACAATAATGCTTTATCTAAGCAGCAGTTTACAGGAAATATAACAATAATTGTCTCAAGATTTCCTATGCCCAAAAATAGATGTATTATTCATTAAAAGCGACAATTATTGATAATTCAGTCCATACATTTATGCCTCTGTATGTTGTTGTGACACTGATCGAGGATGGTAATTGTTTTGAGGTTATATTGTGCCATACAGCTTGCCTGTGAAAAAAGGTCTCCCCAAGAGTATTGAGTAATTTCTGCCATGCATCAATCAAATTACAGCTTAGCTTAATATTCTATATACCTGTGTGTGTGTGTGTGTGTGTGTGTGTGTGTGTGTGTGTGTGTGTGTGTGTGTGTGTGTGTGTGTGTGTGTGTGTGTGTGTGTGTGTGTGTGTGTGTGTGTGTGTGTGTGTGTGTGTGTGTGTGTGGTTGATTATAATCCATACAGCTAAGTCCTGAGTATTCATTTAAGGCCTACAGTACATTGTACAAGGTTAATCTTACGGGTCCCTTTTTTACACGCAAAGAGTTAAACTAATACTCAGGGTTTTGCTGTGCAGACTGGAGCAGTAAGAGCACAGCCCGGGTGCATCCGGTGGACCTCAGGAAGACATCAGGCTAACGGATTGGACAGGAAATGGCTTGAGGGAAGTATCTGAAAAATGTACAGAGCACAATGCCAAGGAAAGCAATTAGACATTAGTCACAACATCTAGAAGTAGAGTAGGCTACTATACAATAATGACAAAATAATTAAAATAAAATAAACATAGACCTTAAATTAATTTGACAATTCATTCAATGTGACTTTCAATGTCATGTACTTACAACTTTGAGGGTCCCAGTCAGCCTTTATGTGGTGTCTTGTGGAGTTTGGATTATCAGTCAACAGCCGTCAGATGGTGTTTATGGTCCTAATGGTCAACATGAATCCTTCCATATTATGCTTTATTGCTCCTTTTAGTTTGAGAATGTTTTGATGTGCAGTTACAGTATATGAGGCTCTTGTCCATTTGCAAAGGTGCAAAATGAATTGAAGGGTGGCTGTTTGGCTGTGAGGCTTAGCTTGTAGGCAATTCCCATGATCCAGGAGAGACTGATTTTTCATCATTATTACTCATTATTACTATAAGTATTGTGAAAGAGAAGCAGGGATGGATTTAGACAAGACATTGGTAGAATGTGGCAATGTAGCAGGAATGGAGGGAAGATCTTGAAGCTTGGCATTCTTGCATCACACCCCAGTGTTAATAATTGTTTATTCTGCTTTAATTCTGCTCTGCAGAGTGGCCTTGATCATTATACTGGACATAAACTCTAGTCCACTTTACAAATTGTAAATACAGACATTTACAGACACTTCTCAGCTTTGTTTGAAACCCAATTTGTTTTTTTGATTAAAAAAATAAAATAAGAATTAAATGAACACTTTTACGGATATAATAGGCTATAGCAGAAAAAATATACTGGACAAAAACAAAATATTGTACTTATACAACACTACAGTCCTAATGACATTAAAATTTAAAAATATAAAATATATGATATACTTTATCACTTGATACTTTGTCATATAGTTTAACTTCAAAAAAGGCAATGCAGCTTTTCTGTATGCAACTGTAGAAAGTGCTGTTATTCTGATAAGATATCTTAAATGTTGCCAACATATGGACATGAACATGACATGGACAACATTTTAAGCCTGTAAAATAACTGTTCTTTTAAAGGTCCCTTAGCAACCACGTGCAGAGCAGAATATTAATCTTTATTCATTTGAGAATGATGGGCACTGTGGTTGTCTTCTGTTCAATATTTGTCCTTTAAGCTATCAGTATCGGCGGGTGTAACTTGGTGATCCATACGAGGGGGAAGAGAAGGTAGTTGTAAAACTGGATCCTGTGGCATCAAAGCTACCTCGCCTTGAACCTGACCTAGAGCCAGTCCTTGACCCGGAGTGTGACCCGGCACCTGAGCCTGACCCACTGACGCTATATGGACTGTATTGTCCTTTGCTTGACTGAGATGATGCCTCTAGTAGCCGCAGTCCAGTACCTTCTTCAACCATGCTTCTCTCCATAGCATCCTTGTAAGAGATTTTGAGCTTGGTTTTAGGGCATGTGAGGTATTTGGAGTATGCACTGACGTCCCGTAGCTTTTGTGCGGTACGCGCATCTAAGGTGCCCTTCTTTACAGCATCATCTACGGGTACTCTGGTGGTAACATCTGGTTCAATCAACCCACCAGTGAGATACTGGACTTCTAAGAACCGTTGTCCAGCCTCATAGTACAGCCAGCCTTTCTTGAGGGCTTGGGCTGCTGACATTTTGGTTTTAGTTCTAGGATCCTCAAATCCATTGTAGGCTTTCTGGGCTAGATTGATACGGTCAACCATAATCTTATCCACCAGTCCTTTGTTCATGGCATCTGCAACTGAGAACTTTTCCCCAGTATTTGGGTCGAGGATGCCTCCTGTACAGGCCTGGGCCTCTAGTAGCCGTTGACCTGTAATATTGTCCACAAGGTTTCTGTGCATGGCCTCTGTTACAGACACTTTCTCCAGTGTGTCTGTGTCCAGGATTCCAGCCACAGGGCCAGTTTCTTCAGTTGGGTCATTCCATGTTGTTGCTGGTGTTTTCAGAGCAGGAACTGGACTCATGGGGTAAGATGAGGAGGAACCAAAGGAGGATGACCTGGATCTGCTGCCACTCGTGTTTCCAGACAGCATGTCAGCAAACTCTGTTATAGAGAGAGTCCCTGCCCTGTACTGATCAAGCGCAGACTTGTCAATGAGTCCCTTTGAGATAGCATCATCAATGTCATATTGCCGACCTGACCTCCTGTCAATGATCATGGATTTGACAACGCCATCGGATGAGGTGATTGTAATTTCTTCCCACTCACACTCCTGCTCAGCAAGCTCTTGATAAGTCTGGTGATCAATAAGGCCTTTGCGATAAGCCTCATACACTGACATTTCTTTACCTGTCTCTGGGTCGACAATGACTACCCTGCGTTTGCGCACGGATGACTTTGATGACGTCTTCCTCTCGCGCTTCTTTTCTTTTAGCAGTAGTAGAGCGAGTCCAGTCTCAGGGTCTATCATGCATCTCTCCATGAGCTGCAAGTATGTCAGGTTTTCTTCAGTGTTGGGATCAAAGAAACCTTTAGTGTCGTCGGACGGGTCAGTGAGGATTTCGTTCATTTCTTCGTCAAAGAGGCCACGTTCATATGCTTTTTCCACTGGCAGCCGATGGCTTTCCTCTGGGTCAATTATTCCACCCGTAGCAATCTGTGCCTCCAACAGGCGAATACCATGATCTTTTAGAATGAGACCCTTTTTCATGGCCTGGAATAAAGAAATAATCTTGCCAGAATAGGGATCCCTGTAGCCTGTTACTGCACGCTCAGCTGAGAGTAGCTTGTCTTTGAACTCAGGGCCAACAATTGCCATCTTGACAGCTTCGTTGACATTCAGCTTCAAGTTCTTGATGGGGTCAATGACATATCCGGTGGCTGCTTGAGCCTCAAGGAGTTCAAACGCAGTTCCTGGTCTGATCATATTCTTCTTCATTGCTTGGTAGATGGACAGGCGATCTTTGCTGGATTCTACATACACTCCAGCGATGCAACTGGCACCCTCAAGGTACTTCTTCACATCTCTGCTTACCTCCTCTACTGTAATGAGACCCTCAGTGAGTTCATTATAGGTCTTTTGGTCAATTATCCCAGACCGAAGAAGCTCATCGACAGTGATTTGCTTTCTGAGACCCTTGAAGAGAAGGCTTCTATCTGCCAGTGAAAGCAGACGCAGGCCGCTCTCTTTATCGACTTTGCATATTTTCAGGAGCTGGGCGTAATTGTGTTTCTCATCTGTTGTTGGATCAGTGTAACCCTGCACACCCCCATTAGGATCAGATATTCTGTCATGTGTCTCCTTGTTGATGTATCCACGCTGCAAGGCTACGTCTGTGGGGAGGTGGAAGAAGTATTCGGGATCCATTAATCCCCCAGTAGCTTCTTGGGCCTCCAAGAGCCTCAGGGCATAGTCCTCTGGAATAAGGTCTTTTTTCATTGCCTGAAAGATAGATATAACCTTTCCACTGTATGGATCCCTGTAGCCTGTAACTGCTCTCTCAGCTGATAGGAGTTTATCATGGATCTCAGGGCCCACAAGACCTTTGCGAACAGCCTCATCAACTGTTAGAAGTTCATCTTTCACCGGGTCAATGATAAATCCAGTGGCAGCTTGGGCCTCAAGCAGATTTAATGCAATCTCAGGTTTAATGAGCCCTTTCTTCATTGCCTGGTAAATGCTGAGCTTTGGGGGATTGACTGACATAATTCCAGCAATACAACCAGTACCGAATAGATACTTTTTCACTGATGGCATTTCCATAACCTCACGAATAGTCATCTTTTCTTGCTTCAGTAGGTTGTATGTTTGCATGTCAATGATCCTGGCACTGTAAAGTTCCTCAATGGTAACTCTTCTTCGTATTACATCACATGACATGCCCTGCTGCTCTGTCATTACAGTCTCTCTGTGTTCAATGATTTCAATTATAATGAAAACCATTCTCTCCCTTGAGATTTTTCCTGAGCGATACTGCTCCATGAGCCTACGCTTTTCCTCCCCTGGAAGTAAATCTGAGTTCAAGACATCCAATAGGTTGACACTCTTTCCTGCAAATCTCTCATGGGGGATATCAACCTGAGTGTTAGCTAGGTCTGTCTGAGCCTGTTCTTCTGTGTACTGATAGGACTTTTCAATTTGGGCGGCAGGGGCTTCTTCAACCTTTGACAGAGGCAGGTAATACAGACCAGAGTTCGGATCTTTTACACACTTCTCCAACAACTGCTTATAAGTAACAATTTCATTAGTGTTGGGATCAGTGAAGCCTTTAACATCTCCTGAGGGTTCGTTGAAGGACTTGGCCATCTGCTTGCTGAAGTAGCCCCGCTGGATGGCCACATCACTAGGAACACGATGGCTGCTAACTGGGTCAATTATCCCTCCTGTGGAAAACTGAGCCTCCAGAAGGGGAATCGCATGTTCTCGCAGCACTAGCTCTTTCTTCATGGCCTGTAAAAGGGAAATGTTGTTGCTTGTGTATGGATCTTTGTATCCAGTCACTGCCTTTTCAGCTGAGAGAAGTTTCTCGTGTAGCTCTGGGCCAACAACTCCTACTTTTACAGCATCATCCACAATATATCTTTGATTTTTGATTGGATCAATTATGAAACCAGTTGCTGCTTGGGCCTCCAGTAGTGCAAGGCCAGTCTTATGTTGCAGGATGTTCTTCTTCATTGCTTGATATATGCTTAGTTTCTCCTCTTCCAGACAGATTCCTGCAATGGAATCTGTGCCCTGCAAATATTTCCGGACCATGTCAGTGTCACTTATTTCCTTAGGTTTCTTTTTTCCCTGTTGGAGTTGATCAAAGGTTGCCTTATCAATGATGTTGGAATCAAGCAATGAGCTGGCAGTGACGGGTGCCCTGAGGCCTTCGAAACAGGCCTTTTCTTTTAGTTGTTTTGTTTTGTCTTCCTTTTCTTCAACCATTGTCATCACAATGGTTATTAGCTTTTCTATTGTCACCTGTCTCATTTGATACTGTCGTATAATTTCTATTCTTTGCACCTCAGTGATGCACTCAGAGTGTATGATCTCCCAGATAGTTACTTTTCGTCCCTTGAAAGGACCATAATCTAACTCCATGGTTGCCTGGTTCAAAGCCTCTTTGGTCTTGACCTCCGTAATTTGACGGTCTTCTTTTGACTTTAAAGCCTTTGTTGAGAGAGGGAGCAACGGGAGGCTAGTCTCTTTGTCTGTGACACATTTCTTTAAAAGCTGCGAATAAGATGCACCCTCCTGTGTGTTAGGATCATAGAAGACTGTTGTTTCATCAGTGTTCTTGTTCAAAGTCTTGCTCATTTCGTCATCAAAATAGCCACGTTTACAGGCAACTTCATGTGGGATGCGATAACTTTTAATGGGGTCAATTATTCCCCCAGTTGAGAGCTGTGCTTCAAGAAGACGTATGCCATTATCTTTCTTTATAAGGCCTTTGCTCATTGCTTCGAATAGAGATATTGTTTTTCCAGTATATGGGTCTTTGTAGCCGTTGACAGCTCTCTCTGCAGACAAAAGTCTTTCATGCAGCTCTGGGCCAACAAGACCTGATTTAACAGCCTCATCAACTGTGACTTTAGCATTTTTAACAGGGTCAATTATAAACCCAGTCGCTGCCTGAGCTTCAAGGAGATTTACTGCTGTCTCTGGTGATAGAATCTCCTTCTTCATAGCTTGATAGAATGGCATTTTCTCCTTAGATTCATTCAGCACACCAGCAATGCTATGTGTTCCTTGAAGTGCCTTCTTAACAGCATCCATCTCAGCTATTTCTTTAGCTGTTACTTTGCCATTGCTCAACTTGTTGAACAGGTCTTTGTTTATGATCTTGGAATCTAGGAGTTCACTGGCAGAGACTGGAGTTCTCAGGCCATCAAACATATTTACATTTTTCTTCTCTTTGTCTTCCACGACCGTTATTACAATCTTGATGAGTTTTTCTACTGTGATTTTGCCTGTCTTGTATTGGCGAATCAAATCCCTCCTCTGGTCTTCGGTAAAATACTCAGAATTAATCACTTCCCAAATGGTGACTGTTTTTCCTTTGAACCGGCCAAACAGTACATCGACATTTGCTTTACTGAATACATCTTTAGTCTCCTCATCTGTGAATGATCTCCCACTTTGGGCAGCTTTCTCTGTTACTGGTAAGATGAGTAAGCCACTCTCTGCATCCTTGGTGCATCTCTCCAGTAACTGCTTGTAAGTGATTTGCTCTTGAGTGCTAGGGTCAATGAATAATTTGCAGTCATCACTGGGGTCAGTTAACTTCTTGTTCATGTCTGCATCAAATTGACCCTGCTTATAGGCTATCTGAAGGGGTACTCTATGACTATTAACAGGGTCAATAATTCCGCCAGTTGCAAGCTGCACATCAAGTAGTTTGGTGGCCTGGTCCTTCTCAATAAGTCCCTTTTTCATTGCCTCAAAAACAGATATTTTGGCTCCAGTGTAGGGATCTTTGAAGCCAGTGGCTGCTCTCTCTGCAGAAAGCATTTTGTTATGGAGCTCAGGGCCAATTAGCTCTTCTTTAACAGCCTCATCAACAGAGAACATTTCATTTTTTATTGGATCAACAATGAAACCGGATGCTGCTTGGGCTTCCAGCAGCATTGTAGCAATGTCAGGAGTGATTTTCTGTTCTTTCATTGCCTGATAGATGCTCATTTTCTCTTTTGATGGGGTCAATAAGCCTCCCACACAGTTCTGGCCCTGGAGACATGATTTCACTTTGTCTATCTTTCCCAGGTCTTGCACAGTGGCTTTACCTTTTTTCAGTTTGTCATATTCTTTCTTGGTCAAGATACCAATGTCATGGAGCCTTTCTGCAGGAACCTTCTCCCTAATTCCATGGAATGCTAATTCCGGTTCTCCATTTTTCCTCACACCATCCACTTCAACAGAACCATTGAAAACCTTCTTTGTAGTAACTACCTTTGTCATTGTAACTAACTGCTCTTCAGTAAACTTATCAGTTTGGACTTCCATTTCCTTGTTTTGGGCTGCAGCTGCTTGCGGAGCGACCTCAAGTTTCTGAAGTTTCTCCCTGAGCTGTTTGTTTTCCTCTGCCAGACGCCTTTCTTGCTCAAGCCTTTTCCTTTCAAGTTCCTCCATTTCCTTTTGCTTGTTCTTCATCTCCGCTTCAGCATCCTTTTGCTTTTTGAGGGCAGCATCCATGCTAACTTGGAGTTTCTTCTTCTCCTCCTCCATTTGTTTCCTCTGGCGCTCTTGTTCATCTTTGAGCGCCTTGGCCTTCTTCACTTCATCCTCAAACTGTTTCTCAAGCCTCTTCTTCTCTTCCTCAATGACCCTCTCTCTTTTCAGCAATGCATCCTTTTCTGTGATGAAAGTCTGTTGCAGGATGGTCTTCTCCTGCTCAATTTGCACCCCCATGGCATTTTGAATCTGATAGGGACAGCAGAAAAGAATATTAGTTAAATGGCAATGACAATGTCACCCGTAGGCTTAATAATTAAAATAAAAGTACACAAAACAAAAGTACAGTAAGACTTAGTAATAATAACACTAATGTTTGGGGGATCCATGTAAGTTGCTGAACATGTTATTATCAGTCTCTGCAACGTACATTATAATTAGAAATGGGCCACTGTGAAAAGTTAGTACTCGTAAAATAATATTGTTAATTTAAACAGTTTATATACATACAGTATATCTTCACGTTTTTTATCTATATCGCAATACCTCTTTAGACTTATTCTGAAGCTCTGTTGCCTCTTTTTTCAGCTTCTCCTTCTCCTTTTCAAGCTCAGCAATTGCTTTGCGTAAATCATCAGCCTCTTTGGTGCTCTGTAGTCTCTGTGTCTCCAATTTCTTCACAACAGTCTTGTCTACTGTGTCTTTCTCTGTCTCCTGCAGGCGGGCTCTGATGTCTTCCGCTTGTTTCTTGAACTTTCTAGCCTCCTCCTCTGCCTTTGTCTGAGCATCACTGAGCTCTGTCACCCTCAGTTTTAGCCTCTCTGCCTCAGCAGAAGCCTCAAGTTGCCTCTTGCGCTCAGCCTCCAGTGACTTCTGGAATTCCTCAGTCTCTGCACTGAGGCGCTGCTGCATCTGTTGTTTGTCTTCCAATAGTTTCTTAGCCTTCTCCTGTGCCTGGTTCTTTTCTTTCTGGAGTTCCTCCGCTTCAGCTTTCAGCTTACTAGCCTCTTGAATGGCTTGCATTTTCTCCTTTAACATTTTATCTGCAAGCGCTCTCTGTTCTGCCAAATCAGCTTCAGCTATCTTTCTCTGTCGTGCTGCTTCCTGAGCTTCCACGCTTAGTCTGGCTGCATCCTCAGCCAGGCTCTTCATTTTTTCAGCTTCCTCTGCAAGGACTTTCTTTGTGTTGTCTTTGTCTTTCTTTATGAGGCGCTTGTTTTCTTCCTCAATTTTTTGCTTGAGCTTCACTAGCTCCTCCATATGAATCTTGACTTTAGAGAGCTCCTCTTCAACTTGAGCTTTTTGCTTGCAGGCATCATTGACTTCACCCTTCAGTCGCTGCAGCTCCTCGTCCAAAACAGATTTCTGCTTATCTGTGTCCTCCAGTTTCAGTTTAACCTTCGACAGCTCCAGCTCCACCTGAGACTTCTGTTTAAGGGTTTGTTCTGCTAGTTTCTTGTGCTTAATCATCTCTGTATCTGCTGCCTTCTTTTGTTCTAGAGCCGCTGCCTCAGCTTTAGTTCGCTTGGAGGCCTCCTCCTCTGCCTCCTTCCTCAGCCTCTCTGCATCCTTCTGAGCTTTGGCTTGTTTGGCAGCTTCCTCCTCCGCAGATTTCTTCTGCTTTTCAGCCTCCTCAGCTTTTTGACGGAGCAAGGCAGCCTCTTTCTCTGCTTTCTCTTTGGCTTTCTCTGCAGCTTGTGCAAGTTTCTTGGCATTTTCAAATTCCTCTTTGAGCTTATCCTGAGCAAGACCGTCCTCCTTCTTCTTGATGAGAACCTCTTGTGCTTTCTGCTCAGCAGCACTGCATTTTTGAGCTGCCTCTTTGGCCAGAACGATATGTTTCTCTGCCTGTTTGTCAGCCACCTCCTTCTGCTTATTGGTCTCTGCAGCTTTCTTCTTGAGACGTTCAACTTCCTGCTGAGCAGCTTTGCATTGACGAGCAGCCTCCTCCTCGGCAGCGGTGATCCTCTTGACTTTCTCCTCAGCTTCTTTCCTTTTCTTCTCTTCCTCTAAAGCAAGCTTTTTCAGTTTATCCGCCTCTTCCTCTGCTTTGAGTTTGCTCTTCTGGGTTTCCTCTGCAATGCCCTTTAGCTGGTTGAGCTCCTGCTCCAGATCCAGCTTGCCTTTCGATGCTTTCTCAAAGCTGAGTTTGATGACACGTATTTCCTCTTCAACCACCTTCCTGTGCTTAAGCGTTTCCTCCACTATCGTTTTCTGCCTCTTTAATTCATAGTCAGAGGTGTTCTTTAGTTGTGTGATTTTCTCCTCTATATCTTGTTTATGCTGTGCTGCTTGGTCCTCCAGAATCTTTCTCTGATAAGCCTCCTCCTCAGCATTCCTTTTCAGCCTTTCATTTTCTGCCTGTTTATCTTTCAGGGCAATCTCAGCTTCAGTCTTCAGGCGAGTTGCTTCATTGATGGCAGCCAGTTTTTCCTTGAGTATCTTCTCAGCTTCAGCTCTTTGCCGAGCTGCCTCTTCCTCTGCCACTTGCCTCTGCTTTTTAGCTTCTTCTGCTACTGATCTGAGCCTGGTCGCCTCTTCGGCGAGTTGCTTCATTTTTTGCACCTCAGTTTCAAGGAGCTGCTTGCTTTTTTCCGTATTAGACATCGTGTCCTTCTCGGCTATCACCTTTAACTGAAGAAGCTCATCCATTTCACGTCGGACTTTAGCCAGCTCCTCTTCCAGCTGTTGTCTCTGGCTCTCCGCAGCGTTCACCTCATTTTTCAGACGCTGGAGCTCACCATCCAACAGAGACCTCTGTTGTTCCGCGTGCTCAAAGTCAGCCTTGAGACGGATACATTCTTGCTCTGCAGACAGCTTTTGCTGGGCTGTTTTCTCTGCCATTCTCCTCTGCTTTTCCAGCTCTTTCTCTGCATTGTCCTTTTGTTTAAGGGCAGCTTCTTCAGCCTTAGCCCTTTTCTTGGCATCTCGCTCAGCCTCCACCTTCTGCCTCTCTGCATCCTCCTGAGCCTGGCTTTTCTTGTGGGCTTCTTCCTCCGCTTGAAGCCTCAAGCGGAGCGCCTCATTGGCTTTCTGTCTCCATGTCTCAAGCTCCTTCTCTGCCTGCTCTCTAGCTCTGTTGGCCTCATCCTGTTGCTTCTTGAGTCGCCCTGCCTCCTCTTGCAGCTGCAGAACGGTACCTTGCTCCCTCTTCAGCGATTCCTCCAGCTTAATCGCCTTTTCATTAAATGATGTATTTTTACTTTGTAGCTCGGTGGCAGCACTCTTCTGTGCTACCTCCTCAACCACCTTGATCTGCCTGTCTTTCTCCTCCTCAGCCTGTTTCATGCGCCTCTCTGCCTCTTCCGCTTGCATTTTGAATTGCTGCAGGTCATCCAAGGCTTTCTGCTTTTGCTTGGCAGCCTCTTTCTCGGCATCCGATTTGCGCTTCAGCTCCTCCTCTGCATTTCGCTTCTTCTGAGTCTCTTCGGCGACCTGCTTGCGGAGCCTCTCTGCCTCCTCCTGAGCGCCTTTCCTGAGCTCCTCAGCATCATCAGCCCTGTCTCTGAGTTGCTGCAGCTCAGCCTCGGCTGTGGCCTTCTGCTTTAGCGTGGTCTCCAACTGGACTCTGATGATGTGGATTTCTTCCTCTATCTTGGTGCGGCTGTAGAGGGCCTCTTCTACCTGTTGATTCTTGGATTTGATTTCCTGCTCTGAGAGACTCTTCAGTTGGTGCAACTCTACTTGTATGTTCTGCTTCTGCTTCTCAGCATCCACAGCGACGTCTTGCCGCCTGTTAACCGCCTCTTCCATTTTGAGTTTTAGTGTCTGGGCTTCTTGCTCTGCTTTGGCCACAGCTTTAGCATGGGCATCTGCTAACTGTTTTTGTTTATCTAACTCTGCCTGCATCTCTGCCATCTTTCTCCTCTCCTCTTCTTTTTGTTTTTCAGTAGCTTTCTGTATTAGTAGAAGCAATGAGGGAGTAGAGGAGATAAAGGAAAATGTTATATTATGTTATTATTTTATTATAATTATGTTATATAATAAAATACATTAGTTGTAAAACATGTAGGTACATACATGAGATATGTAAATACATGAGAATATTGTGTTATGCTTAAAGGTAATCAGGAAATTAATACATTTGTTTTAACGACAGAAAGAAATACTGTATTGGGAAATGCTTGTCATGTTTATTCAATGTATGGCATACAGAATGAAACGTTACGTCACAACACAACAAAACAGGAGACTTGAGGTCTTGAATGGCTTCATGCAGCTGAGGTATCTTTCCTGATTGATGTTGCTGATTGATCATACCTGTATAATTTGATATTGAAATCAAGTGGCACGTTTTTGGATGGACCCTGAACCCTCAAAAGAACTCAGATAGTGTTTAAGAGCGAAAAGACAGAGAGATTGAGGCGTAATAATTAGCAACATGCAAAGTGTATTATGCATAGTGGGTAAGCTTTAAATGATTTTGCAAAACAACAATTATAAAAAAATAACCAATCATTAAAATATATTTATATCAAAGGATTTGTATGGAATTAGTTAGCAGTGATTCAGATTCGTAGTTTTGCTTTGAAGCACACCAATCTGGAATACCTTTACCATGAGGAATAGCATAGTGATGCAGCATGATCTTCATATAACGTGATGTGCAAAATGACCTTGGATTAAGGTGGCACTGCCATTTAAAGATAATAATCCAAGATCACGTTGCTCCCAGTGTGAGAAGCAGACAAGTTTAACATAAAGAGATGATGCATATTTATCTTAAGTATGACTGTGACATAGTGAGCTGAGCTCCGTAAGTATATGATGATAGCTGCATACTGTTTGATGTTTGGCTCCATATTATACGTAGCCTACTGTGGATGCAGAATTTATGTGTGGTATTCACTTGGCAGCAATCTTCTCATGGCAAAGTCTGTATACATTCTGTTCTTTAGAGTTTGTGTTATTTGTCATCCACAGTAAAAGAGCCAAAAATAATGACAGTATGTCATTGTCCAAAGACCACACACACATGAGTGACAGATAGACATGGGTCTGATGTTAAAACGGAAAGTGAAAGAGTGTAGAGGGGATGTTTCTTTTAAATACCTGGTGCTTTGGGGTTAATTCACCTCTTAAGAGCCCAAACATGATTTCTATTCATCATGACAAAGCACTGGCAAGCAATACAAAATAAATTAAAAAGGCAAACAAAATACAAGGTTAGAAAAGCAAGGGAAGGGGGTAAATAAAGCATTCATTTGAAACAGAATAAGTCTGAGGGAACGATCGAGAAGCCAGCCTGAAGCATCTCAACCACCAGTGTGAGTAAAGGAATAAATAACATAAAAAAACTGTATTGCAAGCATCTGGAAAAATATAACTGAGAGGGTCTAATGCCAGTGCCAAATCAGCATTACATGTACGTAAAGGCTTCTAATTGAGAGGCACGTTATGTTGTGACAAAATAGACAGTGTGGGGGGGAAATGAGAGACAGGTAGTGTTGAGAGCAGATGAGCTGCAACACTAGCACTATAAAATGTTAACTATTTGCGCTACATTAACAAAATTTGTATTCAACACTTTGCATACTACACTGTAGATTTAATTAGCATTCTTAAATTCATTATGGATTCAGAATCTTTGAATTTTGAGTGCCATCATTCTGTAGTTTCATAGAAAATGACAAATGATTTCCCATACAATCATTTGAATAGGTTTAAGCGTTTTTTGTTGTGGATTTTATTTAGTTAGTATAATGTTTTATGTTACAGAGGGCGGCTGCAGCCTGCAGCTCGCATTCTGTTTAATGTGTGCAATGTACCTCGTCATCCTCCAGGCGGCGCTGTGTCTCTGTGATGAACTTGATGTACTGGCTGGTCAGAGTCGTCAGCTCACTGTATCGGGTTCTCAGAGTTACATACTGAAAGATATGTATTTTTAAGTTAACAGTAGTACATGTAAGCTTCTCTTATAGCTAGTTCATTAACACATTTAATCAACATCAGAGTTTCCTCCAGGTTTACAGACCATTATAGGACCCTATTCTACAGCAGTAATTGATTGAATCTGAAGCCTGACACACACCGGCTGCGACCGTCTGCGGTGCGTTGCCGCGCGGCGCCGCCTGGAAAATAGAACTGGGTTCTATCAGCGCGCCAGGCGCCGCGACGCGGCGGACGGAGCCGGTGTGCGTTAGGTTCATTGAAAATAATGGAGGCGGCTGTGTCCGACGCGTGGCGCCGCGCGGCGGACGCAGCCGGTGTGTGGTGGGCTTGAGACCGCATCAGAATATCCAACATATTTCTGCTATTGTCAGTTATAAAGATAAAGGTATCTGATAAGGAACGCAAATCTGTACACATACTTCCTGAATGATATTGTCAGATGCAGACTCTATTTTAGCTTTCTTCAGAGGAGATGCTATGGGTTCCTGGAGTGCTTTGTAGGTCACAACCTGGAGCTCATAATCCTGTGGAAGAATAAAACATTAAAAGTGAATTAGTAAAATTAATATACTGTAAAGAAAATGTCTTTATAAGATGTGATGATTTATGTAAATACCTTGACTGAATCAATATATGCCTTTGCATATTTCTGGTAATCTTCAACCTTGTCTTTGTTTTTCTCAACCTCTTCTAGGAGTTTCTGTATTAATACAGGACAATGTGAAAGTAAACTATCAAATAAGGAAAGCCATAATTCATTATGCAAAGTGTACTGCAGTGTACATACAAAAGTGACAAAGAGCTCCCTCTCCTGGTTGCAATCATTCACAAGAAAATCCCCATTCACTTTATCTATGACAATATGAAATAATTTCTCATGACAAAATGAACTACAATCACATGGTGAATAATTGTTTTAAAATCTAAACAAAATATCATCTTTAACTTTCTGAAATAACTATGATGGGTTTCCTTCTTTATACCAACAGCCTACGGTATTGATTCTACCCAGTTTTAACAATGAAAGCTGGGATGTAGTCCTAGCCTACCTTTTCCTGTGCCAGCTGCTCCTTGAGAGCCTTGCTATTACCAATGGGAACGGCCTGGATCTCCTCCTGCCTTTGCTTGGCCTCAGTGAGCCAACAGATGAGCCAGTCATAGCTCTCACGGTAGTGGTGCATCTGGCGCCCCAGCAGGTCCAACTCCCGCTGCCTCAGGTCGATCTGGCCGAACACAGCCTGCCAGCGCTCCAGCAGATTGCTGACAAGCTGACGGTAGTGGTCCAACTCTGCATCTCGTTCGCTGTGCACCCGTGTCATCTGGTCATTGACGGTTGTCGCCTTCTTGAGGTCGTCCTGCAAGCGGTCAAATATGGCCTGGTCGGCCTCTGCCTCGCTGCGCATTTTCTGTTGGAGAGAGAGAAACAGAAAGAGAGATGTTTTTCTTTCTCAAAAAGAAACGTGATCACATTACCCCAGTCCTATCCTCCCTCCACTGGCTCCCCGTCCATTTTATAATTGATTTTAAGATCCTGCTGTTTGTTTTTAAAGCCCTAAATGGACTCGCCCCCATGTACCTATCCGAACTCACAAAACCGTACGTCCCAACAAGACCCCTTAGGTCAGCTGACAAATTGCTTTTGACTAATCTTCCCATAACTAACTGTAAAACCAGAGGTGACCAGGCCTTTGCAGCGGCTGGTCCTAGACTCTGGAACGGCTTACCCATCCATGTTCGCTCTGCCCCCTCATTAGAGGCCTTTAAATAATAATAATAATAATAAAGACACATTTCTTCACTATGGCCTTCTTTGACACTGCTTGATTGTATATTTTGTGTAGCTTTGTAATTGTTCTTAGCTCCTTTTATTCTTAGTTTTTCCTTCAATTTGTACCATGCATTTTAATTGTGTTTGTGTTGTTGCTCTTTGTTTTTAAACCTGTACAGCACTTTGGTCAGCCATTGATCGTTGTAATATGTGCTTTATAAATAAAGTTTGAGTTGAGTTGAGTTGAGTTGAGTTGAGAGAAAGAACAGTGTCATTAACAAAGACAGATAGAACATCTCAAATTGTTCAACATCCACTTGTGTTTTACCGGTGCTTAAAACTTCTGCCTTCACGGTACAGGTTTGGATGAAAGTGTCCACCAATTCTATCCTATGCATAAAACCATGCACAGATAAACAATAACAATGTGTTTCCTTTGCCAAGAGGTAATACCTTTAGCTGGTTGCGATAATTCTCCACTTCCTTTTCATCTGTGGGCACGTTGTTGACATCGCATAGATGGGTCTCGTAATTCTTCAGAGCATCTTCTGCATCTTTTGTGCTGCGAATCACTACATCAATGGTCTTTAGCCTGAAGGCAGAAAATTTATTCTGTAAGGTCTAATGTATATTCTCGTTTTGAGGCTTAAGGAGCCTGACAATGGTTTTAGTTTGCGTTAAGCAAATTTTTAGTTGTTATTTTTTTTTAATATATCTTTTATCCCACGATTTTGTAACCCATTTTTCACCCCTGTGTCAATCGTCTAATGTGATCCTGGGCTCTACACACCCTCCACCAACCTAGTCCCCTGGGGGACAAGGGGAGAGCAACGGACTTGAACTCATGCTTCCTTCATGCCTGAGTGTCCAAGTTGCTCCTTTACACCTGACAGGGGGGAGTTTCCCTGGTTGGACGTAGCGTGTGGAAGGAACACGTTATTCCAACCAGTTCCTTTCCCCTCCATCAGGCGCCCCGGCTGGCCAGGGGGAGGCAGTTTAGTGACCAGGATTACTGCATGTTTTTTGTGAGGGTACCTACCCCCTAAGCAAATTAACTCATAGCTCTAGTTTGCGTTAGAAACCTCTGGATGGTTTGGGTCACAGTCACGTGAATGCTAATAAACCTGAATTAGTTAAATGGTTAGCAAAATCGCTGTTCAATTGAAAAAAAAAGATTCCTCTAAAAATACTGAAGTGAATCTTGGAATCAGCAAATCAATAATAGTCCAAATAATTGATAGTCATGGTAACTTACTTGTCCAGGTAAACAGAGGACAGACTGTAGATATGATCCATCTTCTTCAGGGTAACATCCAACTCAGAGCGCAGCATCGGAGCAGTGTTGGACTGTTCAGGAGAGGCCAGAACCTCTTCTGTCTTCTCAGCCATGCTGTTCAGTTCTTTTTTCAATCCCTCCAACTCTGACTGCACTTTCTGTTTTCAAGAAAAGAGGGGAGAGAATTAGTAGAGCACCCAGCCACACACTATATATATATATTTTATATACACATACTAGTCCTTACCAGTTCAAATATATGAACACCAAATTACGTACAGTGTATTTTGAGGTCTACTCAGTACTGGGGCTGGGGGGGGAGTTGTTAAGGATGAGCTTGTGAAGTTGGGATGGGCACAAAACAAATAGTAATATTTTAAGTTCCACTTCACAAAATAAATTCCAGGAAATCCTGTCCGGATTTTGACTGTGTTCTGTAGCTCACTGTTCCATTCGCAACACGCGACAAATAAACACCGCACAGAACTGCTTCTCTCTTCTGCATGCGGTCATAATGTCAGGGGGACATCTCTGATAAATGACTAAATATGCACTGAAAGGTAACTACAGCAACTCTACTCACTCCCAGTCCCCTTCTATTCATAACATAATTGTGTCTTCATAATTACATACAGTATAAATATTGAACTTTCAGTCATTACCATCTGTTCTGCGGTCTTCAGTGCGCAGGCTTTGAGTGGCTCTTTATCCACCAGCTGGCGGAGGCGTGTGACGGTCCGATTCTCACAGGCTTCCAACCTCAGACGCAGGTCCTTCAGCTTCGTTAGGTAGATCTTACACACAGACTCATCCTGCTCGCCTGGAGAGGTGAGGGAAAAGATGATTTAGGTGAGACGATTAGAAAAAGGATGTACCGTATTAGGACAGAACAAGGGTAGAGCCAGATAAAGCCAGGATTGACTCCAAAATCAAGTATAAATGACAAGTTTCATTGCAAAGTGAGACGTCCACCATTTGATCATTTCGAGGTGCACATTGTCAAAGTGACATAAATTAGAATTGTGATAAATGATTTGCTCTCGCTCTCCTTGGTTATAAAATATTTTACAGAATGTATTCATTTGTATTTTTGGAATAGTGCACTGCAAACACCAGGCAACATTTTAGCATGCTGGACATAAAAAAGTGTTTTAGAATGAAACCCCTCAAATACACAAGTTTTCTACTTTCATATTAAAATCAAGTTCTCGTGATTTGCCTTAAGAGGGAGAGAACAGCATTTGCATCTGATTGTGTATTAGTAGAATTTCTAACAACATTTGGAATTATTGCACGCTAACAAATCACTGCTTCATGCATTCATTCCATTAAGGATTATTACTTGAGCAGTTGTTTCATTCATTGGCACTCATTCTCATACAGTAGAAAACACACTTCAGTGACATGCATATAAACAGAACATTGAGACCAGTAAGAAAAACAGTGAAGATGTAGATTGAAAAGGTTGTGATTGGAAGAAGTTTGATGGAATGAAATGAAATGCCACAGCAAAAGCCTTGACAGCACACACAGCCCTCTACTGTACTCAACAAAAGCTACTCAGTCTGGCAAGGTAACCAGAGCACCTTACCTCCAGTGGGTGCAATGTAGCCTGCAATGTGAATTAAACAGTCAATGACATTTAAAAGTTTAAAATGGCCATGAGTAAAAATGAATTGAATTAAAGATGCCTGTCAACAGTTGTCTTTGCAACCAAAAAATGAAATGTATTGTGTTTAATACAATGTTAGAGACATATGTTTACCAATGGATAGCTGAATGATCCCACAATAATGTATGTAATACATTGTCAAGAACATAATTGCCACAGATTCTTGTGTAATTAGTGGGAATGTACCTTGCTCCACAGTGCTGACCAGAGAGTTGTAGTGCTGGTTGGACTTGTTGTAGCCGGCCTCCACTTGCATGCGGTCCTCCGCCCCAAAGAGCTGGGAGTCCTGGCTGTCTCTGAGGAAGCCCTGATAGTGCTGCTCCAAGTTCCTCAGTGCCAGCCTGTATTCCTCCACCTTAAGGGTCTTGAACTGCAGCGACATAAAAGGACGGGGTGATGAGATATGAAGATTGTGCTCGACTTAATTAAGAGCAACTGGCTTGAAGGCTTCTTTAGGGAACCTCGTAGTTTTTACCATGGTGATGTTCCAGGAGTTGATGATGTGGATGTCTCTCATTAGATACTGCCATGAGAGGAGGCTCCTCATGTCCACATTCATCGTCTGCCACATTGTCTGAAGTCTCTGGAGATTGCCGTCCAAACTGAAGAGAGGAGAGGTTGATGCACTTCATACGTACAAAATATGCATGCCTATTCAGAATGGAAGAGTGTTTAAGTATCAATGTCGTTGCTGTCGGGCAGAAACCTCTCTATATTTATGGTTATCTTTTGTAAATGAATGCCCTACTTCGTCATACAAGAGTGACAATAAACAATTAATCTACAAGCTCACAACACGCATTGTGACACATGAGCTTGTAGATATGCCATATGCTAGATGTGCTACATTATTTATGAACATTTTGGAATATTGAAACTGTGTCTGGCTTTTATCAATACTGAACCAAGTTTGTGATTAAATAAACATTGGATCCACTACAGCCATTTCATTTCCTTAAAAGTAACAGTTTTGAATATACATGGTAATGAGTTGCTCAGCTCACCTAGCAACACTGTTCACAGCCTCCTTATTGGTTGGTGGAACCAGGAAGCAGATGGAGGGCACAGTGGCCTCACTGCCTTGGTCATTCAGCACCCTCCACTTGTAGGGTTGAGAGTTGTTCAGCAGAGCACACTCATCCCCTCTATGAACCGTGATCTACGACAAGGTACAGAAGACATGGTGTGGCAGATGTGTGAAGAATAGAACCAAAGCCTTCAGATAAGGCAGTGCCTGATACTGTGTTTCTTTCTGAATGTGGAGCTGAATGTCATCAGCATTGTCTAAAAGCTATTAGCTTTATTCTCTCCTATGATCACTATCGCTACCTGGATCTTCCAGATGCAGGGAAAGGTGGTAAATGAGATTTTAACGATAAAACATTATCGAAACATTCCCATAAAAATACTCTCTCCCCATGCCTTCGGCCTGGTGGAGACAATAATGTGTAATACAGTGTGGATGATAATGACTTATGCGGGACATACACTGCTAGGTTTAGGGAGCTGGCATGCATACTAACAATGGTACTGTTACAGTAAGTCTGATTTATTCTGATTTATTTATTATTAGTGGCATGTCAGTGTTGCATACCGGAAATAAGAGCTTGTACATCAGCTATTTTTAGGGTGCAACCAAGTATAAATTAGGCGACACCATGTGACATACAGTACATACGGTACAAAGGAAATAAATACTGTATGCACCATATGGCACACAGTACAGTAATGTTATGTGATCTTCTCACCTCCATCTGTTTGAAGTCACAGACAGCCTGAATAGGCATCTTGCCCTTTATCGGGGTTGCAGGGTTACGTGGCTTCAGCTGCACGATGGTCTGAGCTCTACGGTTCAGACCCTCAAGGTGAGTTTTAAACTCTTTCAGCTGCTCTTTCTCATCCTGCAGAGGGGACAACGAAGAATAGAAATAAATGTACTGTCAACCGATTTAGAACTGAGGCACCTAAAAACACCTAAATCCTTTTACATCTGAGGGTTTCTGAATGAATGAATGAATGATTATAACAACAAGAAAGGTATAACAACGGTGTTCCAGGTCTAAATTGGTTAAATATAAATTTGTTTTTTTTCGGGCAGGCAGGGTGCCTCCCTGAGCTTGGTGCCCAGGGCTGCAGCACCTGAAGCCTATGTATTTAGCTGGGGCTGGCCAAAAACACAGGTCATCCCTTATCTTGTGCAACAGAAGAATATATTAATTTAGTTTTGTAACTAAAATAGCACAGAGAGAGTGAATGTATAGCTCCTAAACACTAACCATATGCTTGATTGTATTATGTACATAATACAATCAATAATCCTATTTATTGTTAACCTTACAGCTGCGTCCTGTAGCAAATCCTCCAGTCGAGTGACAGTGATGCTGCGGTCACACGTGTACTTCCTCTTCATCGTGTCGTTCATCTTCTTCATCTGATCCTCTGCCTCTTTCACATCATTGAAGAACTAGATAGACAAGTAATAATAAATAATTATTATTATTACTATTATCATTATTATTACTATATAATATATCATTATTATTATTATTATTATTATTATTATTATTATTCATTTTACGGGTCGCAAGTAAATACCCCTTTGTTTTTGTTTCCTACTTTATTTCTTAATTAATATTCCAAAATATGTTCCACCTTAAAGAATTCCAAAGAATTAAAAAGAGGGAAAGAAGTAGTGAAAACAGCACAAGCTCACAACAAGTCTCATCGCAACATGTTGTGAGCTTAATTGTAGCTTTTCATTAGTTTGGGTCATGTGGGGAGACATATGACATTTCTCTAGTGGTTTGGAAACCACTGCATTAAACAGTAAAACACAAACCATATGAAATCACTTACACAACTCTTCATGGTTAGCTGGTAAAATGCTAGACAAGTAAAATATAAACTCAGGAAGTTCATTAGATTAGAAGACCTGGGGTTCGATACCCCCAAATAAGTAACAGTTTAATTGAGTTATATTTCACAAGATGTTATCCCAATGAGATAATGTATAAGAACTATTCGGATCATAGGTTTGCCTCAATTCCACTCACAATTTAAGTACATACAGTTACAGAATTATGTACTAAATCTATCAACAA
Organism: Protomyctophum parallelum; assembly: GCF_964188405.1. Taxonomy (NCBI): domain Eukaryota; kingdom Metazoa; phylum Chordata; class Actinopteri; order Myctophiformes; family Myctophidae; genus Protomyctophum; species Protomyctophum parallelum. The sequence goes on along the minus strand of NC_139697.1, from coordinate 35,720,419 downwards.
AAATCTTCTCTTATAGGGAACCCTGGCACAAACACTTTTCAAATGGGGATCCATGACCTAATTTGTATCAATTTAGGGGTCTAGCTGATGTTTTCTGGTCAGAAGGCAAGTGTGTGTTAATGGACTTACTTGGAAGTACGCTGTGTTCTCTTTCACATGGGATTCAATACAGCAGCACAGCTGAAGGATCCAACTCCACTGGGTCTGGAGGGCTGCAGTGAAAGCCTTGAGGAGAGAAGGATGAAAATAGCAAGATCGCACCAAGGTGAGATTGTGGATCAGTTATTTTCAGTGCACGACACAGACCCATATAGTAAATAAATACCAAACAAAGTAAATAAAACTCAAGTTAGAAAATACTACTAATGATTCTGAATGAGATATAAGGAATTTCATACATTATACAACCTATAGTAAAAACACCAAACATATACTAATACAAATGACATAACTACTGCATACCTACATATAATAACTTAATAAGTTATAACTACTGCCAACGAAACCGTATTTATTGTGTTACACAGCTTAAGACAATAAATCAGTTCTATACCTCTATGGTCTTCCTGGCAGGGTGTCCGTCCTTCAGTAGCTTGTCTCCTGTGGTCTGCACATTGTTCGTCTTCTTCTCTCGTAGCTCCAGCTCTCTCATCAAACCCTGCTCCACAACAAGAAAGAATCATTCAGCATGATAGTTGATGATGAAGGGTTTTAATACAAAATGGGATGTCCATCGCTTGAAATAAGTGTAATTTACAGCTGTAAATGCCAATTATTATATTAATCATAATGGGTGTATTATACTGCAGGTAAAATAGTATAATTCTAACTTTCAACTATTCTACAACTTTTTTTGATGACACTGAGAAATCCTGCGTACCGAGTAGTTGTCTTTCTTAGCGGTCATGTTGGTGTTTCGATCGCTCCAGTCGTAGTTGACCTCCTCCTCCTCCTTTTCATTCAGCCACATCAGCTCTTTGGTTGCTGCGGTTACGAAAGCATGAAGCTCTGCTAGGTAGCGCAGACGAGCCTTGGAAGCGGTCTGCAGCAAATCATATTACGAAGAAACGGGTTAGGCGGAAAATAAAGAAACACAGAGCACCTTAAGAATTTGGGAGTGGAGAGGATGGAATGGCCTGCCGTGAGTCCAGACCTTAACCCAATTGAACACTTGTGGGATCAGCTTGGGCGTGCTGTACATGCGCTAGATTGACCAACATAACATTGGCTGACTTCCTGGTTCAGGAATGGGATGCCATCCCGCAGCAAAATGTGGCGAGGTTGATTACCAGCATGAGGAGGGGGTGCCAAGCTGTTGTGGCTATGTATGGATCTTCCACACTCTATACTAAGTTCTGTTCCCTGTTCTGAGTGTAAAATTGGCCAATATGTGTTGTTTCTTCCTTATTACTGTGAGTGCAATCATCCAATCCACGAAGCAACTCAAAGCAAGGGTTGAATACCAACCATTTGACATTTTGGCAATTTTTTTACAAGCTATACCTCGTTGTAAAGGAGATATAATTGACCAAAGTTACGTTCCGAAATTTTTGTGGGGAGTTTACTTATTTACTCTTGAACCCAGCATCCATGTTCTGTGGGGAACATTAACCAAAAACAGCCGATCTACAAGTTTGAGCTTACAGATTTGGTGTAAGTAAGCATTGCTAAGCCATTAGGGCAGGACTCAGGAGCCTATCTCCTGTCGAGGCAGCTTGATGTACAAGTACACCCCCTGGACATGGGTTATGAACTTATGACGCTAATATGTTGCAGGGTGTAGAGGGGGGGGGGGGGGGGGGGGGAATTGGTCCAAGTAGAAAGCCAACTCTGTTTATTGTAACCGCTAAACACCTATTCTCCAAGTCTACTGGATGTTTTCAGCTTCTTTGCAACTTTGATCATTGATCAGTTTTTAAGGTTGTAACTTACCAGAAGTCTTCCATACTGCAGCTCGAGCTGGGACAGATAGTCACGGTAGGCACTTTTACTCACAGGCGAGACCTGACTCTGGATCAGAGAAAAGACAATTAGAACAAATGTAAACGACAAACTCACTTTTTTACTTCACTTTATCAGTCAAGCAGTCAGGTGATCCATGGCGACATTAGAAAGTCTATATGATCTATGTTTTGCCATATTTGGATGTGCTGGTATCATCTTGTGTGTTGAAAGTAACCGTGAAGCATGCAAACCCAATGGTGCAAAGGATCTGGTTGTGCTATGCTAGATCAAAAGTACTAAACCGTGTGTTGCGTGAGCGTGCTGGTCTGTTATATTAAAGAAATACAGCTTTTTTGTCATTGGTGAAAATATGGCTCTGAAATTATCTTTCAAGTTTTCTTATCTTGGTTGTGTTTATCGGTGTAATAATATATCTCAGAGGAGCACACCTCATCAGCCTTGGCCCTTTCGATCTTGGAGCGGAACTCTTCCACAGACTGGTGCAGACCACGGTGGCTTCCCAACTGAGACTCCACTGTGGGCAGGTCACTTCCCCACTCCCCCTGGTCTACCCGTCGCTGGTTCTCCTCCACCCAGCCCAGCAGGTCCTGGATGTAGCGCAGGGTCACCTCATCCAGTTCCGGCCTCACCCTCATGGCGGACTGCTGCAGCGTCTGGGAGCTCTGAGTCTGCACCTGCTGAACCATCTGAACCATGGGGATCTGGGCCGTGCTCACACCAGACTTGAGGCGCAGGTTGAACTCACTGCGTAGGTTCACCAGCCTCTCGTGAAGGCGGTAAACTCTGGACACATCAGTAGAACAATACAGCAATACATCAATCAGAGTGAACGGGAGGAAAAATTATCAACAATTATTTTTTACAAACTATACTATGGAAGGTATGCGCATAAAGTGAGTGTCAAATCGAGTGGAAAAGTGAGTTTAATGTATGGGCTGTCAAGGCCAGAAAGTACTTTTTTGCCACTCAGTAGACGTTCCCGCATAACTTCCATGTATGATGATGTGCATAACCTGTATAATATTGGGTAGACAATCATGCGTTGTGTTGAGGCACGTTGTGAGGTTGTAGCTAAATCCTATACTGTAATCAACCTATACATCCATAGTACGGGTGAATCCAACAATCTACGGTAATTCAAATTTCAGACCTGCGATACATTTGCTCAGCTTGAAGGTGCCGACCGTCTTTGAGCAGCTGAACGTCGTTGAAGAGGAATCTGATCATTCCCTCCGCTTTCTCCAGGTCTGTCTCCATCTCCCCTGAGTGCTGAGCAGGCTTCCCTGAACTCAGCATCCTCATGTCCTGCAGAAAACATGGGAGAATGGATTGATTTTCTTGCCGTTTGTTTTCTGTTATCTTTGTTTGGCCGATTAGGCATTAAATCATTTTCATATCACTCATACCACTTGAATCCTAGCGTCCCAATTCTGGGTAAGTCATGATAAGCAATTCAGGCAAAATAGGCAAACATTCAGTGGAAATAGCTTAGGTATTTTCGACAAAGAAAACTGGTGTAAATGGGGGGAAAGTCAATAAAGTCAATAAATGTAATTTATTATTTATAATAAATGTAAATCTTGATTATGATTATATGCAAGAGCTGCAAGAGCATCATCAAGAATGTGTCTCACCGTTTGTAGCAGGCCCTCCACCTGGTTGAGCTGCTCCTCACACACCCCAGACTCCATCTGAACCTTACTGACAATCCTCTGGAGACGCTCCAGCCTGCGGTGAGGGTGGACAGGTCAGAGAAGCAACACCACAAACTTTATGTACAGTACATCAATGAGTCTGCTGCTTCATCTGATTCATTCAATTAATAACACAGGCTATGAGTACAAACTGTTTAAAAAGAGACAAAATGTTTAAATTGTATAGTGAGACGGTGATGCTAGGTTTTTGTTGTACGCAAAAAAAGGGAAAACAATCAGCATAATATACCATACACACCAGTGTACTTTCTCTAATTGGAAAACATGAAAGTGAAAATGTTTAAAAAGTGATGCACTCACTCCCTCTGCTGGCGAAATAAGACATTTAACACATAGCCATGATTCATAAAGGCCATCATGAAATCTTCTGTCCACAGGTCCTTTCTCTGCCTGATGTTGGAAGTTGATTGGTGACTCACAGTCAGCGCTGAAGTAGCTTTTCGTGAGTCTTGTGATAATATGTTACGCCCCGCAATAGCTCATCATTAGGAAAACAAATCTTGAAATAAACTAGGATACTCTGCAAAATGACCATAATATTGGGATCTGTATCTATTCTGTCTCTGTACCCATGAATTATAATGTGGTTTTTACTTTGACCTCACAATGCAGACTCAGTTTCCTTTTCAGCCAATGCAGGCTTTACAAGTTGGTTTATGAGTCACAAACCTCAGCTCCAGAGCGCCTGACTAATTTCTTGTGCCCAGTGGTATTTTACCAGTATTGTTCATAAGGTATTGGCAACAAACTTTAGCGTTTGCTTTGACAACAAGAATATGTGATGAGATTCACAAACACCACTTGCCGCTCAAATTCGGTCCTAAGCAGACGCTCTCGCTCCAGTATGGCGACGTGTAGACGGCCCCACTCCTTCTCCACATCAATGGGGTGGTACCCAGGTGGTACTTTAACATGGCCTGCCTGGACTGCACCCTACAAAGCAAAAATCCACAACTGCTGTAAGTGATACGTTTACAAAATCATCACTGCAATGTACAGGTGATGGTTTGAAGCATAACCCAAAAATAGTGTGTTGTGTAGTGTAGTGTAGTAAAAGTATATTTTGTCTATAACAGGCAATAAATATTACGCTACACACAGTACGATGACACTGACCTCAAAAGATTTGTAGATATATTTAGAGCGGTTCTTGTCTGCCTCTTTGGCGGGGAGCTCCGTTTCCTTGTACTTCATAAACTGCCGCCAAAGAACCTGTGTGTTAGAAAAGGATAGATTTGGACCAGATCTGCACTAACATCACCACCATGATCACCATCACCAGACACCCTGATTGTATCAACATCTGATCTTGAAGATAAGGAGAGCTCACTCACCTCAATCTCCTCATAGCTGGTGGGGAACTTCCTCTCCTCAAAGACAAGGATGTGATGTCTGATCCACTGTAACAGCATGGTGACCAGCTCGTAATACTCCTGCCAACGCAGCTCTAGCTCCTAAAACGAAGATGCAAACAGAGAACAGAGTTTATGTTAACTTTCAACTATGTACTGTAATCAGATACCACTGTGGTACCATGGGTACTACTTGTTGTTTGTTCATATACTTCAATACTAGAATGCCCAACAAATACAAGACCATTAAGTGAGAAAAACAGCCAGTCATGTTGCAGGTTACATTTCCTTTGACGACTGGTCACTGAGGCAGAATCAGTGTTTTAGCACAAAAGGAGCACTCACGTTAGCTTTCACGCCATCTTGAACATCAGGTACTCTGGGCATGACGTCATACATAGAGGAGACGTATGTAATGATGGATTTTTCATCTGGGTGTGGCACGTCCACATCTACGGGGGAGAAAGGAGACAGTTGTCAACAACTGACATTTTTTTAAGGGATTTATTTTTAATAAATGCAGGGAACAAAATAACTTTGTTTTGGCCAACATTCAAAGAAAGTCTTGTCTTAAGCTTAAGCAAGGTTTTTAACCTTATTCTTTTTCCTGCAAGCCACACACCAGACGTTTGTTTGGTATGCTTTTGTAAATGAATCAGAGTAATAGTGTTTTCTTTTACCCTCTGGGTCCAGCAGTCTGGTGACACCCAGCTCCCTCTCTGCCACACTGAAGGCCTGCTCCAGGTTCTCCTGGTTACTCTGGCGGTACACGTTGCCCATGTCAATCATAGTTGGCCTGGGGACATCAGACAGCCAGATCATAAATAATACATGACAACTCTACTACTACTTGAAAATTACTATGCCTGTCAATCACTTAAAGAATGTGAGTTGATTACGATTGAAGCTGGGAAATTTGTATTTGTATAAAAACAGAAATCGATTTTTAATTATTATTTGGTCCTCCTTCCCCCGTGCTGTTGAGCTGATTGTTACATAATTACACTTTTTTTTATGTTGCACCTGCCAGTCATCATTTTCCACATGCTTGCTGCTGGAGGCATTTTGATCATGACTGAAGTTTGATGGGGAGTTGATATCAGACAGGGCAGGCAAAAACGAGTCTAAAAAGAGTCTTTGCTAAAAGCTGGGCTTAATATTCCCCTGTTAATTTGTGCAGAAAGAAAGTAGACTTTGCACGCACACTGCCAAGAAGGTGATCACAGTCAAGTAGCGTGCAAATACAAGTAGCCCTGAGGGAATTTTATACACTTAAAATGGATGCACATCACAGGTAACAAACACCTCAATTACTATAAAGAATTAGCAAGTAAAATGCACCACTTCGTTTAGAAATACCAAAAAGGAACATAGTGAACACCAAATAACTTTAACATTGAAGGCAGATATTAGCTCTAACTTTGATGCTGGACAATGGACATTAATCTCTTAAACATAGAATAGAAGTCTTACACAGTTTGTGTGAGAAGTAATAAGAATGTACATGCATCAAAGATCATCCCAATCACCACCATTGGAAAGAATAAATAAATAAATAAATAACCGTACACTTGCACGATTCTCTGCACATAGTATTCCCCATGACCCCGGGGTGGATCCTTGTCCGCATAGCATGCTTTTCTGTAGGACAGTCTATCCCTGCTCAGGTGCACGGATCGGCTCGGCTCGGATCCCGTGTCGCTCTGAGATCCTCTGCTAGAGCGGGCCCTTGGGCTCTGGGGCCCCCTGCGCGAGTCTAAATACTTCTCGGTCGGGATGTCCTCGCACAGCATCACCACCCTGTCCTCCAGGTCGCTGGCGGAGCCAGCCACACTGCTGGAGGCACTGTTCAGTCTCTTAGAAGATAGATTTCTCTTCAGCTTCTTCATTGCAGCACGGGTCGAGGGTGCTGTGTTGCACTGTGGATTTCCTTTTATCCTGTGTCCTTTACAAATGCATCTGTCTAGTATTTGGCAGATGGTCCGACGTTGATAAAACTACTAGCCATTTTAAAGGATCATAGTTACTCTAACTTAATGAGAACAATCTCATTCTGGCTCCAATTGGTGACTTGCATCCAAATCCACGTTCTTTGTCCTCCTCTTTCTTTTGCTCTCTTCTGTTCTTCTCTACTTGAGGGATCGGAAAGCTCCTTGCAGCTTCAAATGTGTTATGGTACAGTGGAGCCCATCCTGCTCTACCTCCACAAAGAATCTATGGCAGAATGGTTAGCGTACTTGTGATTTGCTGCGACCTGCAGAGTCTCCAGAGCACATGCCCCTAGGGTATCTTATTCACAAATTGACGTGATACACCCTCACAGTAAAAAAGAAAAACATACTCTTATTTTATAACAAATGAGGCCAACTCAGGTTATATATGTTTTTTGGTGCAATAGTGTGTCGAGGGATCCTTCAAGTTTTTTGCATTTCCATGCAAACATAAATACCCATATAGAAATGTGTCAATTAATCTTGTGGCAAATACCATGCATGTTGAGAGCAAATTATGTTATTTTAAATACATAATGACTGATTGGTGTGACTGTGAATGATGTTTAACAAATGAACCACAAATTGCATCTCAAACTGAGATTAGATTCTCCTTGATACTTGACTAGTGGTGATTGACCACATGGTTGTCCTGACATGCTAAGTATTTTGAGGAGAATATTAATCTAACTGTACAACTGTAGGTATGCAGCAGTGACAGTGTCTTTACTGTACATACCCTGCAGCATGACAAGATCCCAGGACTGGGCAAGCTTGGGCAATCGTAAAATGGGTCGGAATAGCTAAAGATTTCTTTTTTTTTTACTACTCCATCAACTATACTACATAACTATACTACACGTCAGGGTTCATTTAACTATTGAGGTCGTCACAGACCGGGAGTCTGACGAATAAAAGATGTGAAAGTCGAGTATTTTGCTTCAAAACTATTCATACTGTTGATGTGACATTGATATCTTTATCTGTGGTGAAACATCTCCTCCTTTTGCAACATGTGTCCGTGTTCCTGTGATGCACCGGACCAGCCGTTCCAGGCTTGAGGCGCGTTGGCCTTTTGTTCTCAAGGTCTTATGAGTGCATTTTTAGCACTGACATCCCAGTTGCAATAATGCAAAGTTTGAGCTCGACAGAAAATGAATGAGTCTCAACCCCCCTGACTTGGATAGGCTGCATTCTCTGCCTGCTGGGCTAAACATAGACCAGTTTATTGTAGCATCTCACCTGTGTTTGTGTATGATGGCATTGAAGAGCTTGCCGTCCCTCCAGCTGGTGGTGAAGTTGTCACAGCGCATGCTGTGGTATCCCTCCACCATTCTCTGAGACCAAAGTAACAGCTTCTCCTTGGCTGTCATGTCATCTGATTGGCCATTCACCTGTATGTCTGAGATCTGGTGGAACAAAGTGAAAAACCATTACTAAATATTGTGAAATGTTTAATTATTGGTGTTTTTATTTAATTCTATTTTGTTTTTGATAGAATTAAATTTTGATGTTTGGTGCCATAAAATTAGCCAATCCGAAATTAATTAATTACTTGTTCAATGCTATACACTAAACAAATGCACTACTCTGTTGGTTGACAGGAGGGAAACCTTGTTTCAAAACACTAGTTGATTTCTTCCAGACTTTAGATGACTCACATCTCAAACCTTCCAGATACAGTGGCTGTATCTGGAAGGCATATGAAATCCTTTGCACTTACTGGTTTGGAAGAAAACCAAAACGATTCATGAGATCCGAGAACAGCAAAATTAGACTAAGCTAAATCTGCCAGAAAGTAGACTGAAAATGAATGTTGGCGTCTCCATGTCACAAAACCTACATGGGCAGATTCATTTTTATAACAGTTGGCAGTCTACTGTATGTAATGAGTCACAAGAACCCTTTTTTTCTCTCTCTCTCTCTCTCACTCATGAAAGATGAGACACGACTAAATACACAGGAGGCTTTATGGCGTAGAGATGTAAGCTGAATGCCAATGCTGTGTTGTTTACCTTTGTGGCTCATTGACAGAATGTCTAGCTGCCGGCTATTTTAAATGTATATCTATGATGTCTATTTTGTATGTAATCCAATCCACATATTGAGTACATGATCCATTCCATACTGGTTATGATCTGATCCATATCTATCTATATCTATCTATCTCTTTATAATTTGTATGGTCAAATAGTATTTGCAAATAGTTCTTAGTGGTTGCATTAATCTTCTTGTGAGCGCCAGATAGATGGTGTTTTTTGTTTTCTTTTGTCATCAAAGTTTTTTTAATGATTTTCAATAAAGCATACAAAATTCACATGACTTACACAAAAGAAAAAGACAAAAAAAAACAAAAAACAAACAAACACAACTAGCAGTAAAAAAAAAGAAAACCCCTGGACAACACCCCTCCACACTCTGTTGTTGACACTCGTGGTTATATCATATGTAATGTACCAATACAAAATGTTACTACAACAATCCTTTTATATAAATAAAAGTAGTCCCAGATAGGTGGTGTTTAAGTAATGGTGTTGATGCAATGATTCAATACAGTAACAACCTCAGAGCTGAAAAGATTAGAGTGAAACACACCGAACTGAGCAAAACTAAAATGAATTTGCAGATGTTCAAGTCATGAGACATAATTATTTATAAGCCCTCGATAGAACAAGCAGGGGCTTCATTACAAAAGTAACATTATTTCTTTGGTCATGCTGGTGAGTCACAGAAGTGCTAATAATTTCACTTCCAGGCAGGGTGGAGGAGAGAAAATGAGGACAAACACCCTTCTCAGAAGGGCAGAAAGGGGAACCCCATGTGCTGTCCGTGCGTGGGCACCGAGTGACTCACAAGCCCAGTGGAACTGGAAACAGGCCCTCCGCCCTTTAGGACGAAATCTACTTTATTTCTCTACTAAATTGAGAGAAATTCCTGCCTCCTCCCCCTCACAGAGGAGGTCTATATATTATCTCAACCACTCACTTGCACGTCTATAAACTATCAACTAGACCATGGGGAGCTCAAAGGAAATCAGCCTTTGTTTATGATGACTACCATCTGCCACTGCAAGAGTTTACTTTGTTTGGAACAAATAACAGGCACCAGATGATTAAGTACTTCCTCAAGGATGAGGTTTTAACAGTTGAGGTTTTCAACCGGACAGCATGTCAGGAGTCAGGACCATGCAAACAGAAAAGAAGAATTGGAGGGGTTTGTTGAAAGTTCTTGAAACATTTGCCAGACAAAGATAATATTAAATTATTATAATAATGATAACGACAACAAGCATCACAGTCATAGTCATTAGCACACCTATTAGACCTTAGATTCATATAGCACTTTTATGAGCAATGTTAAGGATTAAATCGACCTGTAAATCTACACTGAGCCTGAAGCAAGCAAAGTACTGGAATAAACTTGACTGCTTGTCCCACCCATTTTACTTCCCAACTTTCTTATGGGAATCACTGAGTCATGCAGGACTAGGGCAGGGGACCCGGTTCTGCCTACCACCATTATAGTATCAAATAATTTTCCTTTACTCTCCACATTTTCAAAAGTCACCATCTGGTAAACCAATTCCCAAACATAAACATTCATTTATTTCTTGCTCAAACACACTGTGGGCCCTACTGCATCTTCTGTACGGCGAAAGGCAGCACTAAACATATTGCTATTTTCTAACCGATGCAGTTTTTTACACCCCAATATTTACACCCATGAAGCATCCACGTCGTCTAAATAATCGGTTTAAAATGAGATGAGTTTGTATATCTGCTATTTTTGGTGTGGGAAAGCATCATCAATCAATTAAAGGTATAAAAAATGAGAAATGAGTGTGCACAAAGTAGGCTACTGAAAAAATAAATACTTTTTGTTTAGTTGTATATATTGCATTAATAGTGTGTGGTTGTCACAAAAACCAAGGCACACTGTTTGGGAACCACTGCACTAGACCCCATAGTACAGAGAATGAAAACACACTGTCTCGTTGGTGTGAATTCATGGGAATCAGTAGAGATTGTAGGCTAGTATAGATTAAGTAGTGCCAAATCTTAGATCCAGGTGATATGAAGAACTATTGGACTTGTGCTGTAATAGTTATGTCAACATCAGTGGGTGGGCTGAATTGAGTTTGATTAGCCTAGTCAGAGAGCACAACACTGTGGTTTTCTCTACCCCGACATCACAGAAGTGAATCAATCATGTTCTAATGTAAGTAAACTCAGCAAACCGCACTTGATGAAAACTCAAACCAACCACAATCCCATTACATGAAACAAACAGAAGCATACATGTGCATGATTGATAAACCCTTTGTGAAGAGTTGCAAAGATGGACAACAGACAAGGAAACTTTTCAGGCAGAACCGATGAGTAATGCAGTTTCCCCAGATTTATCAGGAGATGTCTGGAGAGATTTTGACTTTATTATCTGTGGTAAGGAATGTTACTGATCTAGATGGCCTACAAGCGCCAACTGCACTTTATTTTGTTCCTTAGATTTTTTTCCCCCTCAGTTTTTCCATTGTGGATACAGGTATGTCTATATAAAGTCTTGTATTTAATCTATAAATAAACCAATGTAATTGTTATACATTACCTGGAAGTGAAGGATGATGGTCCATATTAGCCCCAAGGTCAGCTTTGGGTTTCCATCTGCAATGTCGTCATTCCTGATGTTGACCAACTTGACCTGTTAAAATATGGAAACTGTAAGTTTAATATTACCTTGTTATAATTGAAAAACTATTGAAACAAGAATCATAAGTTGTGTACCTGTCTATGTTTAAGAAAATCCAGGGCGATCTGTACATTCTGCAGTTTGTGAAAACGCATCCGCCCTTTCTCCCGTGGCTGTAAAGAACAAGAGGACCAGAAACTTAATGAGGAAAAAAACTATTTGGCAATAAATCCTCAGCAATATAGTAAGGCCCTATGATTGAGGACAGGTATGGCAGTGTCTGACTGACACTGTTTGTACTTAGAGAAGTAGACTCATCTTTTAAACAGTTATGGTCTTAAAAACAAAATATAAAACAAATGATTGGAAAAGCTATTTGAGGTTTGACTCAAATTATGATTAGTTGTGAACAGAGCACAATTTAATTTGACAGTCTTTCATTTGGATCTCTCCATATACAGTATGTCACTGAAATGAACTGGAGTTCAGCCATGATGTTTGAGGGTGAAGGCATGGTAATGATACAGCAGCAATAGATTCCTCCAATGATCAGTCACCACTATTGCTTTCTACATAGTCTCTACGATACTGTTACATACAGTACAAAACAATTATTTTCTAACTTTACAACATTTAGCTAGGTAGACCTTATACTTCATGGGTCAAGCCAAATTTCATATGCATCCACCACTGCTACATGAGTCTCTCAAGTGCACTAGAAACTGTTAGTTAACATACAGCACCTGGCTAACCACGTCATGCATTGGAGCCAAGATGTCATAAGCTCTAAGCCAATCGCAAGCTTTACTGTTTTATTAGTAAAACATTTATTGGCTTGCAGCAATGCTACTTAGTCCTTCGCTTTTCAATAGAGTGAATTAACCTACCGGTAATACAGTTCAAACTTGCATACGGTATACTGTATGCTACAGTATAATCTTCATTTTCACATTATAACAATTCTTCTCAAATGCCCACACCACTGCACACACAGACTGCCTCCAATACAATTCTTATACACTCTTGTACTTGTGTACTGTTATTAAATTCCTCATGAAACACTCACTCCACTGTAAAATAGCGTACATAAGACAATCTACGGGTAACATGTCAAATCACAACTCAATATAACCCTCATCTCATTAATTTAAGAACTACTGACCCTGGAGGGCAGATTTGGGATATTTCTGCTCACACCTCAAAAAAACTAAATGGAAGGTGGGGCATGGGGGGCAATGTTGAACACAGATAGAGCGAGGGACAGTAACAGGGGGTGTGACATCATGCACAACCCAGCAGCCACCTGGGGTGGTGACACATGCCACGCCCAAGGAGGCGGCCAGCCACGGTCCAGGCGCCACTCACCAACCGCACGTTCCTCACAAGGTCACGTTCCCTCGGCTACCAAGGCAAGAGCATCGCAAGAGAAGAAGGCGGAGGCAAGAAGGGGGACAGGTCAGGGCAAAAAGGTCAGCAGACAGGAATTAGATAGAAAGGAAAAGGGATCAAACAAGTCAGTGCAGAGAACGGTTACGAGATGAAAGCAAAGAATGGAAATTAGTGTTTTTAAAGGGGGTGTGAGTAATATTGTTTTGTTAAAATGACTTAAATAGCTCCATATTCCGATCATATTCAATCATTGGCTATACAAGTGTTTGCTATGGGGTCTCCCTGTGTCTCCAACTCTTCAGTAAACAGGAAATACATTTTCAGGTTGGGATGTCAATTTGATCCAATCAGTAGAGAGACATCATACAAGAGGATGCAGGATAAACAAGTGATGAAACAAAACCAAAAAGAGCAGACAAAATTGGAACTGGAACACTATCGAATCGAAACTGATACATGATCTTTGTGTGGTTCTCTGTCCTGATAGGACACAATTGGTATCCTGACCTGAAAATGTTATAGCGCTTTTTCTGTTTGCTAAAGAGCTGAAGAGATGAGGAGACCCCATTTACTTAGAAAACCCTCTATAGCAATAATTACTATGATCAGAATATAGAGCTTTAACAAAAACACATCACTTACACTCCCTTTAAGCCTATGGAGTTCATCACCAAATAGGTGTGTTATACCAAAAAAGACCAGTGCTAGGATAAAGAAAAAAAACATTACTGTACTTCAACACGTACTGAACTGTCTTCATATCTCGAAAAGACTCAAATGTGAGGCATGCAGAAGAAAGCAAATGAGTGCCGCTGCCGACGCGTGACCCTTTAGGTTACATATATTAGACATGGTTCAGAGAATACAGCAGTTTTGAGTGTGTTAGGAAAGAACTCACAATGAGTAGGCTGAACAGTAGAATGACCTGGAAAAGCAAATCAAGTGAGGATGGGGGAGATATAGTGTGGGGGATTTGTGGGACAGGGTGGCAGAGGAAGGTGGGTTTACAGCAGAAGCAGAGGTCCTACCATCGGGGAGGTCAGAGGTCCAGCTAGCCACAGACAGACTCACCAGTGTCTCTCCAGAGAGCACCTCCAGCAGGGAGATGAGGTTGTGTCCATCTCGTAGGTCCTCGTACAGGTCTGTGATGTGCCGCTGGGCCTGAGGATGGATTTAGAGAGGATGGTTGAGACAGAGTTCATCTACCTGAATTAAACATTGTTCTTGTATTGCTGCTACCCAGGGCTCCCTTGTAAAAGAGAATCTCAATGGCATTTACCTGTATAAATAAAGCTAGAATAGAAAAAAAGAAAACACTTTCTCATGCAACAATTAGCCGATCTGTAGTATTGTAGATCAGCTTTTTTATTTATTTTTAATTTTTGCCTATAATGACATTCCCAAAATAGAGACGTCACACCAGGTTTAAGATGTTTAAAGGTTGGTTCACATAAGCTGTTTACTTTTATGGACTCAACATTAAGACTTCAACTGTATCACTACCTCTAAAACTGTACATCCTCTTGGATCACAGTGTATTTTGAGGATGCTTTGTTGTAAACGGAAGAGACTGATTTCAAAGTAACTGGAGTAATGACTGAAATTGGATCACAAGTCACAACACAATCTCATGTAACATCAGCAGGTCTTCGTTGTAGCATCGGTTTTGTGTCTATACACGATGTTACATCATTACATGAAGTACTGCACTGTAATATGACACCAATCGCAATCGCATAATTATCCACAGGAAACCAGTGAGTCTTCGGATTAAATTGAGGATTTACCCTAAGCATAAGTCATACTGTGTCAGGCACAGTTCACCTGTTCAGAATAAACACAGGCATCTAAAAGGGAGGGGCCTAAGCCAGTGAGCTATGGTTACTATATGCATTCTACAGAAGCAAATGCCAGGTCAAACATGAGGTTCTGTTCAGACTTGACAATATAAACATTGTTAATCTTTTGCTTGGTTTTGTTTGGTGCACCTGCCATTGCCGAAAGGCACAATGCACCACGCCAAACCGCTTTGTAAAGAACACCTGTTCTTCTGTGTCCACGTACACACACGCTGGTTTGACAGCATGTGCTCGAGGTACAAAATTAATACCACAATACATCAACGTGCCACCATGTTATATCGATGCTATTTTTGTGTAGTGAATGCAGACCCCTGAATGACAGACTAAAAGCAACAGAGAAAAACAGAGAAGATGATTGATTAATGATTCTGTTTTTGATATATTATTATTTTAATTCCCACTTTCTTATTAAACTACACCCATCATAATGATGAATATGATGCATGCTATGGAAATTGTTGATCTGCATAAAGGCTCTAACAAAAAATAGTAGTAATATATGCAGTGTTACTTTAAGTCAGAGAGTGTATGACAATGTACACATTCTTACAATCTCTGACTTTAAAGTCATACCGTATAGCTTTTTCAATTAAACAAAAGTTATTTTTCATGTACATTTTCACTGGTATACTGTACTTTTCACATAAAAAACATTTAACAAACTTTCAAAAAATGTGATTTTTTTTTAACATATTTGTACGTGCCTGCCTCCGACACTCGCAAACACACTTTTCCTGAAATTTATTTATTTATGTATTTTACAGTTACTTTATACCGTTTGTGAAATACAGTCGGTCCTAGGACACTACAGCATTCATTTGTGAGTGGTAAGATTTGTATAGACAAACTTTGAAAGACCGGGACTTAAAATAAATATTACACAGTACGACTTTAACACTGAGGTATAAGCATGTGTTAAAAAGGACTAGTAACAACAGAGATGAACGGTTAAAGCACTCCAGTGTGTGTGTGTGTGTGTGTGTGTGTGTGTGTGTGTGTGTGTGTGTGTGTGTGTGTGTGTGTGTGTGTGTGTGTGTGTGAGAGAGAGAGAGAGAGAGTGAGCAAGAGAGAGACATGCAGAATAGAAGGAATGTGTGTCCACTCAGCACTCAAAGGCAACACCTACCTCTGCTCTCCAGTGCTGATGGAGAAAAGAAGGATGATGGGAGGACAGTAGGAAGGATGGAAAGAGGAAAGCAAAATAAAATGAGTGAAAGTGCATGTGAAGTAAGAGGAAACAGAGAACAGAGAGTTCATTTGGCCCGATAGATGCAGAGATCTAGCTACTCTGAGTCAGGAATATATTCGGCTGAATTTTCCTTTTCCTATAGTATCTCCGACTTTGGTCCTTGTGTCAGAAACCATGTTATTGATGTCCTGAATTCAAGCCAGTGTAATTGGTTTTATTTTCAGCAAGCGACACCATCACAGTACGGGGCATAAATTAACAACTTAAACCCTATACGTAGTTGACCGGAGTACCCCATGGTTGTCCGCTTTTCGCTCCACACTATTTCCGCCAAAAATAGTTAATCTACAAGCTTGCGTTGTGATGTGAGGTTGCACGCGATGCGTTGTGAGCTTGTATATCTGCTATTGTCACTGAATTTTCACCCCCACAATAGGGATGCTAGGGTTGAAGTGCAATAGTGTACAACAGCAGGGGGCACATGGAACAGGCTCTCAGGAATGAAGCATGTGGCCATGTTTCCCAGTTCTTTCCCATGATTCTGCTTGTTATAATCACAGGCAAAAATCTGGAGGCCAGCCAGATACTCTGACCTCCACGCACGCGCACGTCTTCTTCTGGGCCCAGATCAGAGGGACTCCCTCACAAGGGAATAACAATGACAAAAGCCTCTGAGTCACCCAGAGAACATTCACCGCGCCCCCCGCCCCTTTCATGCTTGGCTTACACCAGGAATTCCACACAGTTTAGTGGCCCACACTTCAGTTCTCTGGGGACAAAGATTCATCACCTTGACCATGCTGGCTCAGCAGCAGCAAATAGCAGACAACACACTCCAGGAGGAGACATGTCGTTTGTTCGGTATAAGACCAGACCATTGCCTATAATTCAAGGTCTGCTGCAATAGAATTGAGACTGGAGGGTTTTCTTTTTACAAAAAAAACACAAACAGTCTGGATGCTGTTTTTCATTTAACTTGAATTGAAAGTTGATGAGGTAATTTATGATTGAGATTTCTTCAAAGCTGTTAAACCATGATTGTAAGATTTAGGACGCCATTCAGTAATAAGCATTCTTGGAATGTAATTACATACAGTAACAAGGATGCAGACCATCTGGGGGCAGAATAACTTTGAATTATGACAGGACTGTTGCCGAACACATCTAGATAAACCTGTCAATTCCGAACTTGCGTCAGAGAATCCAATTCTTGAAGTGACAAAACTCTCCAATGGACCCAAATGGAACCATAATCACCACAATTACAGCAAAGATCTCAAAGAGATCACCATAAGATAACATCTTAGCATAAACAGCATAAACCACAGCATGACCAGTGCCTATTATTTTAGCATAAGAAGCATTGTGGGTGAAGGTGGGTTCCTTCTGGCTCTTCCATGGTCTCTATCTGCCCACAGCAATGAGTTCAATAAGCCCGCCTGGCTGTCTGGAAACCAGATGTGGAAACCTGAGCCCTGCCCAGCTCTCCAGCCCGCCCCAGCGATGCTGCAGCCTTTCTGAACCGGATAAAGTGACACCAGGTGTTTCTGACTCATTCTCACGGGGGCATATGGTTAACGGAAATAGCATGTGTGTTTTATTGAGCTGAGAAGAGCAGACTAGTGTAGCTGCTATATTTATTTTATCCAAGTACATTGCAGCTTGCTTCTCTAAGAGATTTCACATTATTTTTATTAGCGTTATGGGGTCCAAGCTGGATTTTGTTCTGCATTTTCTTTTCAGTTAATTGAGATTTAGCACGATAGTTTTTCCGCAACTTCTGTAAATATGTACTACTGCTGTAGATGTTTACCACAGTATATTGTTCACAGAGTCATCCCAGGACATCGTTTTACCATTCAGTTTACCATTGGGCTATTAACTAAGCCACTAATGAGCTGCAGCTTCTTGTTCTATTGGCACCGTAAACTACTAAACTTACATTTTATTACCTGCTTACTGAAAATACTAATTGCTTTTTGCCTGAAGATCAAAATTGTTATTAGTGGGCGGTGTTGTGGTGCGGTGTGGTCATACCTTCACTAAATGCTTGTTCACCCATTTTGTGAAGGTCTTTTTCTGAACCCGGTCCCGTTCATCTGTAAAGGCAGAGAGGGGGGAGGTTATTAGTACAGGTGTATCACTAGCACTAGGCCTACATATTAATTGACACCAAAATACCTCTTACAGAGATACCATACATAAGTGTGCATAAATGTCATTCCAATGGAATACACTGTATGTCAACAAAAGCCACCTATCCAAAATGTATAAAGTTATGAACGTAGGCTTTTTTTTATCCCACGATTTATTTTCACCCAGCGCTACACTTCCTCTGCCACCCTGGGGGGGCAGCGGACTGACCTCAATCATGCTTCCTTCTATGCATGAGGAGTTCAAGCTGCTTCTTTTCACCTGACGGGAGAGTTTTCCCAGCCGGAAGTAGCGAGTGGAAGGAACACGTTATTCTGACATGTTCCTTTCCCCTCCATCAGGCGCCCCGGCTGGCCAGGGAGAGGTAGAGACCAGGATTACTGCATGATTTTTGCGAACATGCAAACTCCACACAGAAAAGCCAAGGCTTGAACCAAGGCTTGAACGTGCATTTCAACAGGTGTATTAAAAGGTGGCAGATACTGTACTATAGAAATCAACTGGTAAACCATTTTAGTACTATTGAAACAACACCTCTAAAAGAACATGTTCCAACTAGCAAAAGCCATAGATTCCACAGTCTGATTAATCCAAGTCAGTGTCTGTCAACGCTTTTTTTTTAATGTTGTAAGAAGCAGATCGGTCACCTTATCACATACCATCATCCACATGTTATGCAATGTTCTTTTTACACAACTTTAAAACCAGGTGGAAACTCGGTTGTCATTAAAGTTCTCACTCCCTGCTGTTTACAGTATTTACAGCACTACCGGGACTGTCATCAGGCTCATCACTGATGATAGGTATCAGTTGTTAAAGCCCATAGCACATAGGTGATGACAATGTTTCCGTAAATTGAACTACTTGATTTCCATTCCATTTCAAACTCTACAGTACATTTTCTTGAAATGCATGCAGCTAACCAGTGAATAACTTGCTAATGATTATGATTTAATGTAAAGCCAATAACCAATATATTGATAGATACAAAGATCTCAAGTGAAATCCGAAGCCTTTCTTACTTTCCCAGGACACAAGCTAGTCAATGCAGGTCTTGTGTAAAAGATACGATAATCATATCAAAGCCAGGCTGAAGCAAAAAGCAACCAAAGAACTCCAGTGCCAACGTGACTCATACTCATGCACTCTTGAATGGCTAAATGACTGTATAACCCCCCCACACACACACACACACACACACACACACACACACTACATTTCAGTATGTTTACACTGATGGACCCACACCTGCAGCTGTAACCTGCTGTATGCCCTCTTTCCTTCAGCATTTACAATGTAAATAAAGGCAGTAACAAAGCAGCAAATTTGCTATACTACAGCATATGCCAATGTGAGTGTTGATTTTATGGCACAATATGTCACAGAGAGAAAATCATGTACACATACAGTAATGTAGGCCTACTTGTACATGTCTAATACAGTGACCCGGATTCTGTAAAAGCAGGAAAGTTGGGATGTGCAATAAAGTATAAGCCTTAAGGCAGCAAAGGTCAGGGGCTACCTGAGAGTTGACATTAACATTCCAAATCTCAAAACACATTCCAGACAAACCATTTCAAACAAGACAACCAAAAGTCAGTAAAATGTTGATTTGTCTCATGCATATTTGTGTTTGTGTTAAATGGGCGGGTGCAGTACGTAGTTCAGACGTCATTGGTCCGACAAATGACCCACCTCATCTCCTAACCGCAAGCACGGGAGCAGACACTACTCAGACAAGCGGATGAATGTCGGACTAATGCCCTGTCAGAAAAGCGTCCACCTCCCAAATGGGCCCCTTATCAAAATGTAGGCTACTATGATAGCTAACCATTGACCTATTTTATACTTGGACTATTTGGAGACAACCAATCTACAATCGACAAGTGTGAGCTTGTAGAAATTCAGATATTTTCACCTATAACACAATATAGGGAGTGGTTAAACGGAGCTAGGAGTAACCATGACAACAAAGGGGTGTGGCTCATTTGAGAGGCAATATATATGATGGACTGACCTCACATCAGAATGTATAGAAGGTACACATTTACAAAAATACACAACTGTCAAATCACAAATCACATAACGAAAAAGATTGACAGAGACCTGCACACCAACATGACCGATTTCAATGCAGAAAAAACTCAAATTGCAACCAAGCAAATGTCCACCAAATAAATGTCATTCAAAGCTCATATATTTCCTATTAGCACATATGTTTCCTATTACAGACTTCACAGAAACAACAAGGGTATGGGGAAGAATACTGTAAAACTGTGGCGTTAGAAACAAAGACTGGAATTAAAACTCTACCTTTTCTGTTGTTAGTGGCCTTAAGCCTGCCCTGGTAGTATGAGTCCTCTATGAAGACTCCGTCACTAGTCACGCTGTCAGAGGAGTAATTTCTGAAGCTGTGGTGCATTGCCATTGCACGGCCAGATCGGTGCCGTTGACTCAATGCAAGAAACAACAAACAGACAACTGTAGACAGTTTGCACGGTTGAACTTCGAAGGGGGTGTGCTGCTAAAAGTAGGAGTGTTCAAGCCCCCAATAAAGTCCCAGCACTTTTTTTCTCCATTCTTCCAGCATTTGCTGTCTCTGACTCTGTCTGTTCTCTTTTTCTTCTTCTTCTTCTTTAGTCTTGCAAAATGCCTGCCTTCAGGCTACAATGTCAGGACCTGTCATTCACAACACTGTGGTCTATGTAGAGAGAGAGGGGGGAGAGTCTGTTCCTCCAGGCGCGGCCCAGCCCAACCCCGTACACCCAAACCCAGCCCATCGCACTCCACCCAGGCCATGCCTTAACAAAGACAACCCTAAACCTCTGCAACAAATCAGTGGAAGAAGTTTGCAAAGACAATGGGGGTGCCACAGCAGAGGAGCACAGTTACATAACTTGGCATACGTGAGCACTCAGGTATTTGCTAAAGTGTTTAGCTTTAAGCATTTAGTTTAGCTTCAATTGCTTAGTTGAATAAGCCAATACAATGAAATATGGAATAATGCGTAAAATTTCAAGTTAAATGTAAAACATTAAAATACTGTGAAACTCACACCTCATTCCAAATTTTAAAGGGATAGTTCAGATTTTTTGAAACTTAAGCTGTATGAAATACTTGCCATTGATATAGTGGTTGCAACTGTATTAATTGATTGCCCGAGTCTCGTGGTGGGAGTTCTGCTCTGGTTTTGGTGAAATATGAAGTAGTTCCGGTCATTTTGTGGGGGGCACAGGGGGCAACGCATTCAAAGTAAATTAATCCACAAAACTAACGTTGTTTGTATTGTTGACCTATTTCTAAAATATTATTGCAACTTTAGTTCATTTTAGACCCCTCTATCACACGGAACTATGTTTTATGTGTCCATATCACTACGCCCAAAAAATAGTTCCATGTGATAGAGGGGTCAAAGTTGAACGAAAGTTGCGCTAATATTTTAGAAATAGGTCAACAATACAAATGACGTTAGTTTTGCCAATAAATTTACTTTTACTGTGTGGCCCTAGCCCCAGTATGTTCCCTCAGCACTACGCTCATTCTGTAGCTCCGAGATGAGGTCACACCCTGGGCCCCTCCCACCGCGGTTCAGAAACGGCGCATGCTTCCACAAGGAACGGTTCTTACCCTTTTCTGCACAATGAATCCAAAAAGTGAAGGGCCACAAACGTTTTACATGAATTCAAACTTAGCCCAGCCGAGAAAATCCAACTTCCAGGGTGTGACCTCATCTCGGAGCTACAGAATGAGCGTAGGGAGAGGGCACATATGGGGCTAGTGTGGCCCCAGTGCCCCCCACAAAATGACCGGAACTACTTAATATTTACCAGAACCAGAGCAGAACTCCCACCACGGGACTCTGGCAATTAATACAGTTGCAACCACTATATTAATGGCAAGTATTTCATACAGCTTGCTGCTTTATTTTTTAACTATCCCTAGAACTATCCCTTTAAACAGTCATCAAAAAAGCAACAGATGAATTGTATACGCAACTTTGTCTTAGAACAAGCTTTAAATCAAGCTTTAAATATGTATCAGCTAAATGACACAAATTTAATATGTAGATATGTTTGTCATTTAGTGGTTTTACCAACTATTGTAATTATTTAATAGCCTGCTTCTGCTCACCTCAGTGTGAACAGAGTGAGTTATCAGTCAAAGTACAAACAAAAACACCATTATTGTGAGTGGTTGGGCATTCCTATTGTCCAGCTTCACCAAAATGGTCCATGCTTAACCACAATGGTCCACCAGTGCCCACTGACCCTAATTGAGCACCACGTGACATGATCAAGGCACCAACTCCAAGTGTGTGGCCAGAGGCAGAGATCGAGGCAGAGAGACACACGCCACACATCACAGCACACTGAATGAATGGCCTGTTCTTTAGCAGAGAAGACCAGGGTAGGAGGCAACGTATACAATGGAAACCAATTCTCACCCACAAATAACATTGTACCACATTACCCAGTACCCTAGGAAGGGTATACATTTTCTGACTCCATCAGAGCACAATTACAGGGCACATTGACTATATATTTTGTTCTTCCATCAGGGCACAATTACAGGGATCTTACAGGGGAGGTTGTTTCCAGTAAGTGAGGGGAGGATACTTTGGGGGATGAACAAGAATCCAAAGCCAACAAGAATGTAACTATTTTGAGATTTTCTAAAAAGAACATTGGTGGGCATTCTTGTCTGAGACAAATGATTTCTTTCAACCATTTGGTTTAGATTTTCTGGAGTTGGAACCGACAAAAGATAAACAAAAGCATCAGGAAGACATGCCAGCAGGCTGCGAAAAATTAGTTTACCCACAATGCAGCGATTGTGTGAATAGGGTATCAAATCCAAGGCAGACTGAGGTGAGCGGTGTGTCTACAGTATGTTCCACACGTAACTCACGCATCAGCCCTTTTTTTGTTTATACAGCATATCACCTCTTCACATCTGTAGTCTGAAAATAATCAAAACAATTAGGCAACATCTGCCATATGCAATACAGACATTGCTCTCAGGGAATACGGGGCGGGGGCTATTTGACTGAGCCATGGTCACAGCCTGGTTCAAGGCCTCTTCAGTACTGTATAGCCTAGCACCTTCATTTATGTGTCACATAGCACCAACATACCTGGGACACCTTTCACCCTTAGCAGCATCCATCTTCTTCTTTCAAAGGAGATATTGACACAAGATCTTGGAGAGGAGAGGGATTCTTTGGATGCCTGCACTGGGCGGTGGCTTGTTGGGACATGAGAAGAAGTTGCTGATAGATACTACACTACCTCTACTCTATAGTTGCCGTATGTCTTTTGAATGTAGCCCTAATCATAATACATGCATTACGACTTACAAAACCATGGCAAAAGCCCCAAGCATAGCCCAAGCCTTCAAAGGGAAAAGCATGGATAAATAACACAAGGAGACCAAAAGCTGCTCAAATGCTCAACAGACTCTATGCTCCTAGCCCTCCCACTTTTATAGCATTTTCTGCATTTTTCATAATTAATTTCATGTGTCTCACATATGTCTTCTGCAATTGTTTTTGTCTATTACAAATATGCATGGTGCATAATTCATTATTAATTCCATGTGTTTCACATATGTTTTCTGTATGTTTTGTCTTTTGCGGAAGTGCACGCATGGTGTCTCTTTGAAAACCAAATAACGTCCTGAAATATGAACTTGATAACCTGATAACAAAACGTTATGTTAAGTGCTACAGTATAATTTGTTTTGCCTTTATAACCCATACTGTATATTATATATATATATATTATATATTAATTAGCATACATTAATTAATCAATCGCCACATTTAAGAGGTAACATTTTTAATAGATTTAACTTGCCACTAAATTTAAATACATTTCATATATAGTCCTGCTGCAACGGAAATTTCCAGATAGCAATTAGGTTTATAGGAATACAAAGTCAATAGAAATATTATGTTTTTTTGCTATTAAAGGCTAATGCCAGATTATATAATAAAAACAACACCATCAGTCACCGTTTTTGTATTATTTTAAGTTAGAACACATTTTGGCCTTTCCCCCAGCATACTGTAATACTGCAGGGATGAGCCATAAGTTGTATAAGAGCACATATCATGTTTTACGATGACAGCTTTGGCATGAAGCTTGTACACCATCAACCCTAAGGGTAAATTTGTACACTCTCAGAGAGTTAAACTAAAAACTAAACACTCAGGATTTTATTGTGTATTCTTTCTGAGCATTCCTACTCGGGTCGGGGCATACCCATCCACCACACAGACAGGGGGAGCCGGCTCCCTGCGATAACCCCACCACCTCACCCACCTATCTGTCTCTGTGCACATGAAAGCACACACTACTGGCCCTTTAGAGGAAAGGAATGTTAATAAACATCTGCAAAAACTTTCTTCATGGCTTATGATCTGATTGATAAGAAAGGAGTAATGGAGTGAATGCAGGATGGTTCAGTGGGCTCATAGAGAAGACATGGAATGGAAGCCCTATAAGGGCATTATGGCAGCAGATCCCAAAGTGCAATAAAGAGGCCATTATAAAAAAATATGATCTACAAAGCTGTGTTGTTTTAGGGTGGTGTGCAACAGTTAATCAAACTAATAAATGTTTGTCAATATAAAAAATAATCAATACTCAATTTTCATTGGGCCTAAAGAAAATATAGATCTGTACAGATCTGAAACAACAGAGCTTCTTAATACGACACACTTAAGAAGCAGGAGTTAAGCTATAAATCTTGTGTCTGCGAGGTCAGATGTAGAGTTGCCGGCTCCATATATGCAGATCTAGCTGATCCAGTCTTCTCCATGTATGGTTATCCAGGGTTTGATGAGGTCAGTGTTGTGATCTTCATAATGGAGATCCAGGTGATGATAGTCAGCTCCACATATGGAGATCCATGTGTTGTACAAACTTGGTTCAATTGCAAGAGTGACTCGTGTCATGGCACCCACACTGGTTATCATGAGACACTATATAGATCCATATATGGACTTTCCCATATATGAGCTTAATATTGATGAGGGTTTGATGAGGTCAGGTCAGATCAAGGGTTTAATGAGGTCAGAACAAGTCAGCTCCATATATGGAGATCTAAGGGTGGGGGCAGTGTTTGGGCCTATTGAGAACTCTAGTTTTCGCCGGGTGCCGGGCGCGGCTGCACTAATAACTTTGGGGCGGGCCCGTCTAGAGTTTGAATGTACAGGTATCAGTCAAAAAGGAGACAACGAAGAGGAAGGACGTAGATGTAGAGTTGCTGGTCGGCTACATATATGCAGATCTAGGTGATGATCCAGTCTTCTCCATGTATGGCTAGCCAGGGTTTGATGAGGTCAGTGTCCAGTGATTGATGAGGTCAGTGTTGTGATCTTCCTATATGGAGACGGCCATATATGGAGTGTGTTCACGAGGCGTGACAGACTGGCGGCCATATATGGTGGTGTGACGTGTCACGAGGCGCCACAGACTTGCAGGTTTTCATAGTAACCTGTGACCTACAGTCACAATAATAATAATAATACTGTTGTACGACATCAAGTATAAAAAAGTGCCTAATCAGACTAATTGTCTCATGAGTTATACATATTTATATAGTTATATTATATATAATATATAGTTATACAAACGTATTGCATTGATTTGTTGATATATAAAACAAATTAATTTAATAATTTGATTAATCAAAAAAGTCAATATTTGCAGCCCTAATTATGATGGGTTCTTCAGCTGTGGTAGTGACAGCCAATAATCCAGGAGGAGAGGATGTTTGTCTCCCTCCTCTGTTGAAATAGGGATACTACTGTACTCCTAATGATTCAGATCTCAATAATATCTCTTTATTTACAATTATTTATCACCAGGCAAATTAAAAATTTGTCTAGAAACTGAAACTAGATAAAATATGTCACTGGTGATGTTCTATGTCACTCTTTCCACCTCCTATAGTCAAGAGTTATTATGACAACTGTGGTCTGTGGATAGTAGTAAGTAGTAGGTCAACAGTGGCCAACAGGGTTTTGGCTCATGGTGTTGGACAGTCACTCTCGATTGCTGTAAAATGAAACGTGAGACTCGTTTCCAGGACAACATACCAAAACACACAGAAGCTGGGAGTCCATTGACGTATTATTTAAACGTGAGTTGTTGTTGGCTAAAGAAAATACTTGCTCTGTCTGGAGCAAAGGGGAATGTTGAGTGGTCCCGTTAGATTTTTATACAGTCCAATGATAACGATAATAACCATGTTGTACATGACTAGAATGGAAGAAGGATGCGATAAGAGATGTGGTTAATGTTTAAGCTGTTGCCTATGAATGAGGGTCACAGTTAGTTGCCTATACTTTTTCAGACAAAGGATTTCTTGCAGCACCATTGATATACAGTATTGAATGTAAAAAATAGGCTGTCCAAACTAAAAAAAATGTTCTGAATCTTAATAGAACAAAGGTATTTGGCCAATATGCATATGAACGCCCATTTCTTGTGTAAACGTTTCTTGATGCACTTAAGACTACTTTGAAAAGACCATGAGTGTTTGCAAGACAAACATTAGGGCTAGGCCTATACTTGTTGATATTGTATTTTGGTGTTATTTTTTATAGCCTACTGATGTTGATGAATTGAATACAAAGGACCACAATGGAAACCAGTCCCCTATGTTTTTGTCTTTTAGCCCAAATGTCTGACTGTATCTCGCACTGTATACATTTCTGTCTAATAAAGTATTCAATCAATCAATCAATCAATCGTCATATAATGATAATCTATATTATGAGACATGGTGAATAAAAAAGTGACGCTCGTCTGTAATTAACTGTACCGTTATCGCTGATGTATACTTGGCCCAGTGGCCGTACGACGGTGTCGACGTTCGAAGAAAGCCAATCAACAAGCGCACAGCAATGCGACTGTGAGCTTGTAGATTTGTTATTTTCGGCGTAATGTTGCATGCCAATCATGCAATGCAAGCATGATCAGCCGATTCAGCCCCCCAGTGCCCACGCACACGCACTCACTGTCACTCACTCACACCCACCCACCCCCAACCCTCCCTCGCAAAAGTTCAGAACTCCTCCTATTACACGGAGACGCATGGACACAGACAGACAGTTGATAATCGGACAGCGCTGCTTATCTTACCTGCGCAACACATGCGGCTGTACAGATGGGATCCCACTTCACCACAACCCATTTCGTGGATGTAATTAGCGCGTCCATAAATAATTTCCCGGTCGAAGGCGCCATACCAAGACGGTGCGATGGCAGTATCTGTGACAAGTTCAGCCATCCTGTTTTGTTTTGTTTTGTTTGCGCGCTGCTGTGCGTAAATACGCACCACCGCTGTGGACACGCTTTAAACCCCCCCACACCCCAAAACGTAGGCTATGTTCAGTATGCTGCCGCCCGCACGCGTTTGTCCTCTGAGTTATGGTTCAGATAAGTGTTTCAGCCCTCAGACAAAAAAAATGAATCCTTTCTCCTCTACCGAAGCCACATGAAGGAGAGAAAAAAGGGTCGTATCGAATTGCAAAGAGTCAAATCTTCCCTTTCCAAAAAGCCCGGCCCACAGTTGTGTTTAATGAAATGCAGGAGTGAGCGCTGTTCTCCTCCATTCTGCCGCGCGCACGCTCAATGCTGCTGCTGTTGGACATGATAACATGGAACAAGAAGACATCCCAGATTAGACCGCCTGCCTCCGTCTGGAGCAAAGTTTTTGTCCGCCTCTACGTTAGCATGGCGGTAATATAGCTAGCTGTGACTTCATTACCAAACATTACATAAGGCACCATGGAATGTTTTAATAGCTTTCAAAACAGAAATGAAGACCGATCTTTTGGCAGGACAGTTCATATAGCCTACCGTATAATATTATTCAAATCACTACCAGACCCCGCCCTCTATACGTTTTGTTCCATAATTCAACTGTAGCCTATTGTGCCCGTGTCT